>NW_012130067.1:10621139-10645375 GCF_000143395.1 Atta cephalotes | reverse complement strand
ATGAGCAAACAGCGGATTTAAGCTTATACATCTGATATATATATATATATATATATATATATATATAATAAGTAATATATATAAATATAAATAATATATATAATTAATAAATATATATAATATATATAATTTTTTAATTAATTCCTATTGTAAATAATGTTTGTGTACTATGAAAATATATTGGTTCTCTGGAATATAGCGTTTTATATACGATTCGGGCACGCCACAAGTTGTTTCTTTATTATAATTTAATTGATCACTTTAATCACTTTTAGTAATTGTCTTGTGTTAGATTATGAAGTAATTAAAGTACATAAATAAAGTAATTAAAGTACTTTGTTATGACTTCTTTCAACTATTTATTTATGAAAATGACGGGCAATTTGTACATATTTTATTTAAATTTCAACTTAAATTTAATAAATTTATTATTAAATCCTACCTTCAAAATACTTAAAATTTAAAATATATCTAATCTTTTTAAATGTAACTCATTTTTACTTAATAATTTCTACATTTGATTTGAATTCAAATTAAAAATTTAATTCATTAATTATATTTTCTAATAAAGTAATTTTTAAACAACAATAAATTCCTATTAAGACTCTCCTATCGTGGATTATTATTTATAAAACAAGTTTCTCCTTAAAATACTGCCAAATTATTTAAATTTAATGCTTTACATTTAATTTTTAATTACTTTATAATTTCTTGTGTTAGAATTAATAGGTTTTTTTTACAAATGAATTTTTTTGAGGTTTTTTTTGAGTAATGAAATACTTGGCTAATTACGTTTATTTATATGTATTTTTTAGCGGGAGGTATGTAATATTCGATATTATTTTATGCCCTTGATATATTTTATTTTATTTTGTAAAAATAATATTTAGAAATTTATATAAGAATTCTAAAAATTGAAGAATTTAAAAAAAAATTTCATCAAAAGATATCTTTTATTTACCTTTATTTAAAAATCTCATCTTGTCAAAAGTGCTGTTTGTAGATTATTTTTTTCTTTGCTTAACGGCTTAGATTGTATCAATCTATATCAATTGAAAATAAATCTATGTACGAAAACAGAAGATTTGCTACAGTATTTCACGTGCAATTAATAATTTTTATATTTATATTTTACTTCTTTTTTCTTTCATAAATAATGAAAAAAGAGCAATTGTTAATAAACGAGTCTAAGAACATCAGCTGCACTATTTAAATGAAATATTAATTATCGCGGATATATTATACAAAAAAATATTATCTCGTCAGTCACAAGGTCGCTGGTATAAGAATATGGCTAAATAGCAGCTGCGCAGCGATTAAGCGGATTCTTTACGTTAGGATTCACTAAATTATCACGTTGTCACGATAACACGTATTGCACATTGTTAAATCAGCAACATTATGTTCACTCAAGTCATAAAAATGAAGATTGAGATTTGTAAACATTTTATTGCCATTAGGCGCCGATAACGTTTTCCTTTCTTTTGATGCTGACATTGCTGATCTTTTGCTGATCTTTCTATCGTCGAAAGTTTTGTGTTATTTATAATCACTCCTTTTTTGAATCGTAATATATTATTTAAACTTTTGGAGAATATTTTTCAATCTCTTTATTACCAATATCGATATTAGAATATTTTTTAGAATTAAAAATTTTCTCATAAGATTTATTCAGAATTATTATATAACATATGTAATGATTATTATAATTTTATTATTATAACATTTTTCACTTTTTTTTAATCAAAAGAACACGAATTTTTAAAAGAACTTTCAGAAAAATTTCATTTTTAAAAAAGATAAAACATAATATTTTGTTAAAGCATTTCGCAATTAAATTTAATTAAAAGAAAATTTACATAGTTCCACATTTCGCTTCTCCTCCGCTGCTCCCCTTATCTTAATATCCCATGAACCAAAGAGAAAAATCACGTTTCAGATTGCTATATCAGGCTCATTGTGCATGTTTATCAATGGTGCGAACGTGTCGAACTAAAATGTGATCATCAAGATATGATTGTTCTTTACGTGCAGTTAGTGCATTCAAGTTATCACACAAAACTATTTGGACCGGGAAGCGTGATCAACTTCAGATCACTTTTGACGTTAACTTAAAAGAAATATGTATGCTACTCCATTTGTCACGTTCTTCATTCATAAGTGCGCCACTAGAAATGTTTCACAAGTCAGATGGATTGCAAAGGGCGTACAATATACACGTTTAAACGCTTTAACTTTTGCAAATCTCATAATGATATAAAATAATTTCTTCTGAATTTAATAAAAATAAAAAGAGCAATTAAATGAGCAAATGAGAGTCATGCGCAATGTCGGTTTACTATTTAACAAATGGATTACTTTTAAAAATATATATTTATTTTAATTCATATCCTCCCCGGGTGGGAGGGAGAGGAGGGAAGGACAATGAATAATGTCGATATTTAACATTTAAAGGAATTTTTTCTCAAACTCCAACCTAGCAGTCAAAACACATTAGATGAATGTGTTTCTCTCGCATTAAGTATAATCCAAGCAAATTAGAAATCTGTATAAAATATCTAGAATCAGAAAATGAAAACATGGATCAGTCATACATACAATTTGGTGTTGCTTAATTTAGCCAAAAGACAATTCTTTACAAATCAAATATAGTGGTAGTTAAATCAAATATAGTAGTGGGAAAATTCAAGTCACAATTTAATAAGAAAATCCTGAAAGATCATGAGATGATATTTATTCCAGCGTCGAACATTTATTTTTATTATTTATATTATAGTATAATAATTTATGAAAAAAAAGATTTGCAAAAGCAAAGAAGTAATAAAGGACATTGACGTTGCAGCATACAGAAAATGCCAGCCAGATGACTTCAGGTGCGTTGGAACCACACCGGAACTTTGTATACCTAAAGAAAAAAAGTGCGATGGTTACTTGGATTGCCGGAATAGTAGGGATGAGGAAAGATGCGAAAATAATATGAAGCCAGCCTGTCGATTGGATCAATTCAGATGCAATACTACGCAACGCTGCGTCGAGCAAGCTGCGAGGTGTAATCACTGGGACGATTGTGGTGACAACAGCGACGAAGAACACTGCAGTAAGCTCGCGATTTTGCAATACGTTTATTTAACGCTTCACGATTTATCTCTTCCGCCATCATTACTTTCAAATAAAATAAAATTTAACTTTTTATTTCTCTTATTAATTCCTATTTATACTATATCAAGATAGTTTTTAATGG
Source organism: Atta cephalotes (assembly GCF_000143395.1). Taxonomy (NCBI): domain Eukaryota; kingdom Metazoa; phylum Arthropoda; class Insecta; order Hymenoptera; family Formicidae; genus Atta; species Atta cephalotes. The sequence continues at coordinate 10,642,134 of NW_012130067.1, read as the reverse complement.
GTTTTTTAATGGGTACATACTTAATAAAAAATGTACTATTTATAAAAGTAAACTTGAATCGCAGGGTAGCTCCTATAAACAAAATAAATAAGATTTTCTTAACGATACAATTATTTAATTATTTATATAATTATTTACTTCCATAATTTAAAAAAAATTATTTAAGGAAAATTATTTAAGGAAAATATTTTTATTTATGACGATTTAACGAGAGATATGATTTTGCATATTTTATTTATAATATGAATGTTCGTGTAATATGAAGATTACATGTATAATTTATTTTGTATATTTTATATAGTCAGAACTTGATCTATTTTAGAAAATCATTGTTCTTTACTTTTTTTTGTTTATTTCCCTTATTTATATTATATAAGTTCAGTATCAGGAAACGTCTTTTGATGATTGTACAATGTATTGATTTTACATCGAGGATCGAAAGGCAAGACTTTTTAATTATATTAAAATTAATTATATTAAAAAATTTTACAACAGTTACAGAGCTGCTTTTTCTGCTGAACGCAGCCAATGCATTGGAACAAAATCTGATCGTAGCGCTACAAACATCACAATTCAGCCAGCTGTAATTTAATTAACTTTATTAAAAATAAACGAAATTTAAATTTAAGAAAGAGATTTTTAAATTTAGAATTTCTACTTTTGACAGGTTACCATGTCTTTTGAGTTTCTATAAGTTTGATAATTTTTTGGTAGAAAACAAAACCGAGAATAACAGGAAAAAATGGGAAAATTTCTTCTCATTTTGTAGACCTATCACGTACCCAAAAAAATTGGCGAAAATTTAACTTTTTAACTTTTTAACGCTTTGAAAGCTTGAAAGTTTTCTTTATAAAACCATTTTCAAAAATTAATATTCTTAAGATCTTTGTTACTGAGTTATCATGGATTAAATAAAAGGAGCATTTTGAGACTTTGATTGCTTATAACTCCATTAAAAATCATAGTATTATAATTAAAAAAAAAACAGATTTTTGAAACTGAAACATTTTTTGATTGAATAGTATAATAATTGTCATGATATAAATGAACTATGCTACGAATTTTTATTATACTTGTCTGTTACTATGAAAATAAAACTTCTATGAAAATAAAACTTATTTAATAAAATTGTAATTATTTCTACAAAATATGATGTTAATAAAAACTTCTCGACGATTATAAACATCCAGTGATTAAAATTTTAATTAAATTTCTGTCATTAATTTCCCCAATTTTAATTGTATCAAGTTATCATAAAAGAAGTTTTTAATGGCTATATAATATGTTAAGCTCAAAGACCGAAAACGCTCATTGAACAAAAAAATGATGCTTTATGGCTTTTGAGATTCAGCCACAATGCGAAATTCATGTTGTGGCTCTTTCAAAAATGCTCATAACGCGTTCTGGCATATATTATTATATTATATTATTATTTTGCTTTGTAGTCTTTTTGAATATATACAGGGTGTTTCAAATTTTTTAACACAACTTGTGGATAGGTATCTAAGTCGAAAATTCCTGTACTATTTTGTTATTTTCGCAATAGTTAATGAAATATTAATTTTTGAAGATTGCTAAATAAGTGATGCATAATTGCTAATAAAATCGACATAAGACAATTTTATAATCGGAGTTGCTTATGGAGTATCTTAAAGAAATTTCTCAGAGAATTCTTAAAGATATCTTAAATTTGTTTTATGTGTCGATTTTGAACATTTTGCTCATATGAGTGATTAAGAAAAAAATTGTAAAAATTACAAAATGTTAGAAGATTTTCGACTCAGTTTAATTCAATCTACCTGCCTACAAGCGGTGTATCAAAAAGTTTAGGATACCCTGAATATGAAATTAAATCGTGACAATTCGTAAAAATAATGAGAGATTTCTTGATATTCAGGTTTCCCACCTTGCACCAGTGATCAATTCCGATGCGCTAATGCGCTCTGTATTCCGATAGCGTATCAATGTGATGGATATAAAGATTGCCAGGATGGTTCCGATGAGAAGTCTTGCACAATGACACTCTGTCCAGGAAACAAGTTCATGTGTCCGAAAGGTGCAGCGGATGGAAAACCATTATGCATCAATCGATCTCAGTTATGCGATGAAAAACAGGATTGCGAGGACGGAGCGGACGAGGAAGCGGCATGTTGTAAGAGCAATTTAATTTTATATATGTTAGATTACAATATTAAGCGCAAAAAGTTTAAAAACGATCATACATTTATTACATCAATTCTTTTTAACAATATCAGAAGATTATGTAAAATATTTCATGAGCAACATATAACATCATTAGTAGTTATAAACTTGATAGAAATTATGGAAAATATTATAACAATTAATCAATATACAGAGAAACAAAAAGATAAAGCATTTAAAACTCCAAATAACAAACCTCATTAACGTTTTGAGTTTGAAATATATTAGATATGGAATTTTTTTTATAGACTATGTGGATTCTATATCTTAAATTGTATTAAATATATAATATATAGAATGTAGATTTAGATTCACATTAAGAGACTAGCATTTAAAAGAACATTTAAAAGAATAAAACTTCTTTATCGTAGCGACAAGTATGTGTGGCTCACTTGGTTGCCAACATAAATGTCAAGCCTCTCCTACTGGAGGGACTTGTTATTGTCCCGAAGGAAGAATACTTGCCAATGATTCACGGATTTGCGTTGGTAAGCTATTTGACTTTTATAAATTAAACTCTTAATCCAATATGCAATAATTTTTAGTTACCTAATAATGCAATGATTGAAGAATTAGAAAATCCTGAATTAGAAAAATAAGAATTTACTCATGGAGCTCGCCCACTTTTGCATCCTTTTTTTCGCATCGCCCATCAGACTTTTTTCTTTCTGTAGATCGAGATGAATGCTCCGAGTGGGGCTTCTGTGAACAACTGTGCGAAAATACTGACGGCTGGTATACGTGTTATTGCGCGCCCGGTTACATTCTTCATGGACACAATAAGTGTCGCGCCCAGAACACCTCTTCCTTGGAACTTCTACTCGCGCAAGATCGCGCAATATGGCGATTAAGCTCGACCGGCGAGGACCGAAGAATAATTGCAAACGCTACCGGTGCAAGCGGGGTGGACTACTTGTACTCGCGAAATCTGCTTTTCTGGAGCGACATGAAGACACGGAAGGTTCATTCGGAATCTCTCAATCTCGGTAGCGACACGCCAGCTAAAGTGGACATCAGTATGGCGGGTTCCTGGGGACCTGTGTCCATCGCGATAGATTGGATTGGCGAAAAACTCTACGTGGCGGATTCTATTGTGCAAAAAGTGGACGTATTCGAGTTGGATGGACGTTATCATGGAATAGTAGTGGGTTCCAATCTCACTAATCCGACTGACATCGCGCTGGATCCCACGAAAGGCCTCATGTTCATTGCTGACAGCAAGCAGGTCCTACGTACCAACATGGATGGTACTAATGCATTCCCTGTTGTCTCTGAAGCAGCTTATAAGGTCTCCGGTGTGGCTGTTGACATTATTGCTAAAAGGATATATTGGTGTGACTCCCTGTTGGATTACATCGAAACGGCAGACTATAGAGGACACAATAGAGTAATGATTCTCAGAGGTTCTCAAGTACCATCTGCAATCAGACTTACTCTCTTTGAAAACAGGATATTTTGGACAGACGGCACCAAACAGGCTGTTATGAGTGTTGACAAGACTCAGGGAGATTATTCCATTCAAAATGTATTCAAGGTATGAGTGCAACAATCGAGTATGTTCATATTTGATTGAGTAATAGAAACGAAAATCAATTTAGTCGATTTCTACTGCAGTTTAAATAATTGATATATATTCTTCAATTAAATAATGATGTTACACTATGTTGTTTAATATAATATATTTACCTAAACAGTTTTGAGAACATTTATATTAGGTTCATATCGTAATGTTCATAATCTCTTTTTAAGATACGCGACGCCAAAGCTATAAAAGCCTTGCATCCACTCTCGCAACCTAGCGTCTCCAATCCCTGTGGCAATAATAATGGTGGTTGTCAACATATGTGCATCGTCACGGCCTCCAGTGATCAAAACAATCGATTAGGCTATCGCTGTGCTTGCCACATCGGATGGCGATTGGCAGGTGACATGAGGAATTGCAATTTAGTGCAAGAGTTTCTCATGTATTCACAGCAGAGGTTTATTAAAGGACGCGTACTCAATCCCGTAATGGAAGGCTTTAGCGATTCTATTCTACCAGTTGTATCCAGGCGGGCACGATTCGTTGGACTAGACTATGACGCACATGATCAATATATCTATTATAGTGATGTTCTTCAGGATGTTATATACAGGGTACATCAGAATGCGACTGGACGCGAAATTGTTCTGGCTAGTCAAAATGAAGGGGTGGAAGGGCTTGCAGTTGATTGGGCTGCAAAGAATTTGTACTATATTGATTCGCGTAAAGGTTTGTTGATGACAAAATCTTACTGAATATTTGAGCTATTAATCTTCAATTTGGTTGATTTGTAATAGTATGAATTTTAGTAACTTTTTAATGATAAATTGAAATCTATAATTAAAAAAAATAAATAAAAAGCAGACTCTATTTAGACGGTGAAAATTTTACTACTTTCTCAGGCACACTAAATGTGCTCAGCACTCGGAATGTCACCTATCGGCGGACACTACTGAAAAATCTGAAGCGTCCTCGCGCGATCGTAATTCATCCAAACCAAGGTTACATCTTCTTCTCCGAATGGGACCGTCCGGCTAACATCAGCAGGGCCCATGCTGATGGTTCCAATCTGTTTGTCTTCAGAAATCTAACTCTGGGTTGGCCAAATGGATTGGCGATCGATTTTACTGAAGATCGATTATATTGGTGTGACGCTCTCCTAGATCACGTGCAGCACTCAAACTTGGAGGGTACGGATGTACGAACGGTGAACTCTAGACTGATACGACATCCGTTTTCCATCGCCATTCATGAACATTGGATGTATATCACCGATTGGCGCCTTGACGCTATTATTCGATTGCATAAAGAAACTGGTGAACAGGAAGCTATTTTGGTTCGTGAACCTGCTACTAATAGACTTTACGGCGTAAAAGTTTTTAGCCGTGATATTCAGAGAACGACGAATAATCATCCTTGTACTATCAACAACGGTGGTTGCGAAAAACTTTGCTTTGCTATTCCGGATAATTCTTCGCGTTCTGATATCATGTTCCCTAATATGCAATCAGTACCGAAGCTTACTCAAGTATGTGGATGTCCTTATGGAGAACGTCTTCAAGGCAATGGTAAGAGTTGTGCAGCAGATCCTGATGGGGAACCACCTTTGCAGGCGTGTCCACATACTTGGGATTTTACTTGCGCAAACCAAAGGTGCGTAAAAATTTGACTTCTTTAACTAATAATTGAAGTTAATTATTTACAACAACATATTCAATATTTGTATAGAGAAGAAAATAACTCTTATAGAGTCGTAATAATATATTATTTTTTATTGAGAATTTTAGTACAAGTGTTGAATGTGTTAATATAGATATAAATGTGTTAATATAGATATAATATACAATTATATAATATACGTATGTATATATAATATACAATTCACTTTCCTTTTAATACCTTCGCTATTAGATACCAAATCTAATGATTATTTATGATATCATTTGTTCAATAGCCGTTATATCTACATAGCGCTAAATATATCAATAAATAATGTTTATTATATATATAATGCACTTTTTATTTTCAAACATTTCGAAACATTTTCAAAGTGCATCTTAGTATTTAATACATACTTCATTCTTCTTAAGGAGGATGGAAAGATTTGGACGACTGAAAATTATGTAAAATTCGAATGTCATTTATAGATAAATGAATAAAAATAATATGAATATACTTTTCACATAACATAAATTTTCTTTTTAGCATATTTTGAATGCTTTCTTAAAATAAGCTATGAAAGTCCATAAAATATGAATAATTGAAGGCAATATTTAAAGGTAACTGCGTGATTTGCATATTGTTTCGTTTTTAAGATAACTCAAGAACGGCTGCAGATATCGACTTCAAATTTTTTTTAAAGTAAAGATAATAGAATTTTCCAATAAACTGAACTTATCTTTGCGTACAAAAATTTATTTTTGTAAACCTATTTTAATAATAAATAACTTGAATTCTTTGATATTTTTTGACAAATTTTTAATCATCATTTTTACAATTTGCAAATTTTAGGTTTAGTTTATAGACGAGAATTTCACCAATAAAATGGCACCAAGAAAATTCTAATTCATTTATCCGAAATCGTGGCAAGATCGGAGCAGTGCGCAAATTGCATAGTTGCCATTAAATATTAATATTGCCTTCAATTATTCATATTGGCGGCGTTTAATGTTTAACATTTAATGTTAAACAAGCACAGATGTGAATCCAAGACATCGGAGGCGACGTTTCCGAATGCAGCCAGTGTGTGGACTTTCACGGCTGATTTTATTCGTTAAGAAAACATTCAAAATATAAAAAGGAAATTTATGTATGTTTATTCATTTGTCCATAAATATACGAATTTTACATAATTTTCAGCCATCCAAACCTTTCCATCCCCTTAAATTTGAGCGTATTATAACATGAATACGAGTATACGTACACTTAAATATCGTTATTTAACATTTTATTTGACTTTACACATTTGGAATGATACAAAGTTACATTTTGCTAATATAACTTCCTAACCATGCTAATTGCTGATGTTTTTTTCAAATTTTTCATATTACAAATAATCAAGGTTTTTCATTAAAAAAAAACACAATATTTGATTACAAAATTATATATAATATTTACAAAAAATGAATAAGTTGATTTTACTGCTAATATGAAGATATTCATTTGTTTTTTAAAATAAAAGAAAGATTTTTAGATAATAAATTTAATAAAAGAAAGATTATTATAAAGAATTTATTAAGTTTAATACATTTACTTTATTATGTAAATGTATTTAAAATAAGTTACAAAAAGAATTATTATTTCAACATCTAATCTTTTGCTCTTCTTAGTCATATTCTTGTTTCTAATTTATTATTGATTTAGTTTTCAATTTGAATATTGGTAATGATTATTGTTATTGTATAAAATGCAAATGAGTGCTTATAGAAAAATTATTAGATGAATGAAAATTATTAGATTAATAAAAAAATTCTTGAAATAAATTAATAGTATACAATATTATATATTCGATTTGAACAGTTTTTCAGTTACTTTCAATAATTTTTGTGCGGGTCCAAAAATATTTTTCCATAAAGGAAGAAAAGAGATCATAATGTACCATCTTCTTTTAAACTACTCTACAGTATACTATTCATCTAAAAAACAAGAACATCATTTTTTAGCCAATATATTATCTTATATTTAGTTAAATGTAAGGATAGGTTTTTTTCTAAGTGTATTTATAAATTCAAATATTTTAATTTTTAATCGATCTTCTTTTAGATGCGTCCCAAAATCTTGGGTATGTGACGGTGAAAATGATTGCCTCGACAATAGTGACGAAATGCAAAACTGTACAAAACCAACATGTAGCGCAAACGAGTTCCAATGCAAATCAGGTCGTTGCGTACCGATGACATTTCATTGCGATTCCGAGAACGATTGTGGTGATTATAGTGATGAGATGGGTTGTCCGAATGTGACTTGTAGCGCAAATCAATTCGCTTGTGCCAATAATCGCTGCATTCCCGCAACTTGGAAGTGCGATTCCGAGAATGACTGTGGTGACAGCTCCGATGAGGGTGAATTTTGTGCAGCAAAAACTTGTTCGTACTTCCAGTTTACCTGTCCACGCTCCGGTCACTGCATACCGCAGTCCTGGGTATGCGATGGTGATAGTGATTGTTTCGACCGACAAGATGAGATGGATTGTCCACCAGTTACTTGTCTTAGCACACAATTCACATGCGCAGATCAAAAGATGTGTGTCTTAGCATCGTATAAGTGTGACGGTATTAGTGATTGCAATGATGGATCAGATGAAGTAGGCTGCCCATCATTAGCACCGGATCAGTGTAACACTGACAAGCAGTTCCAGTGTGTCAGTTCAGCTATCTGCATACCGAAAAGCTGGTACTGCGATGGTACTGCAGATTGTCCTGACAAATCCGATGAACCAGAATCATGCGGAAAGGTCGATTGCCAGACTGGATTTTTCAGGTTTGTTATATTCATTAATTACATTTTATTTTCCTTCAAAAAAATTCATCATGGATGATAAACATCTTATTCCTGTTTCAATAATTCATCGATATTCGATTTTATATATTCCTCAGATGCCGAAATGAGAGATGCGTGTTCAAAGCATATATCTGTGATGGAAAAGATGATTGTGGAGATGGATCTGACGAAGACATTGAACTGCATGCATGCGGTCCTCCTATATTCAAATGCGACTCTCAACAATGGAAGTGTCCAAACGTAAAGAATCGTTGCGTGAATACAACCAGCGTATGCGACGGTAAATTAGATTGTCCCAATGGAGCAGACGAAGGACCAGGTTGTGACACCGCCGAATGTCATCATCAAGGTGGATTATGTACCAATGGTTGTATTCAAACTCCATTTGGTGCGCAATGCATTTGTCCGGCTGGCGAAGAACTCAACAATGACGGCTTGACATGTCAAGATATAAACGAATGCAACCCGGATGGAAGATGTTCGCAGCTCTGCAAGAACACAAAGGGTAGCTACTATTGCAGCTGTGTGAATGGTTACACATTAGATGCGGATAAGCATACATGCAAGGCATTTAATCATAGTGCTGCGTTTTTGATTATTTCCAATAGACATACTATTCTGGTAGCTGATCTTCAAGATCAAGCATTGGAACGAGTTCCTATCAATGTAGAGAACGTCGTGGCGACTGCCAGTAATATGCACACAGGTACTATTTTCTGGTCGGACATGAAGTTGAAGCGAATCTCACGATTAGATCGTGGTAGTGATCCTCAAGATATCATTAGTACTGGTTTAGATTTGGTAGAAGGCCTAGCCTACGACTGGATTGGACAGAATCTTTACTGGTTAGACTCAAAGCTGAATACAATTGAAGTTGCTAAGGAGACTGGAGTTGGAAGGATGATTCTCGTTAAAGAGAATATTACACAGCCACGTGGAATGTGTTTAGATCCCAGTGAAGGTGCAAGATGGCTCTTCTGGACCGATTGGGGTGAAAACCCTAGAATCGAAAGAATTGGAATGGATGGCACCAATCGATCTACTATTATCAGTACAAAGATTTATTGGCCTAATGGTCTTGCGCTAGATATTGCAAATCGCAGAATATATTTCGCAGATAGCAAATTAGACTTTATCGATACTTGTAAATATGATGGCAGCCAGAGACTTCAGGTTTTAGCCAGCTCGCACTATCTTCTGCATCCCCATTCACTTACTCTCTTCGAGGACACTATGTACTGGACTGATCGGCAGCTCAATCGAGTTCTTTCTGCACACAAATTTAAGGGTTCTAATCAGACAGTAGTGTCGCATTTAATTTCGCAGCCTCTTTCCATACACGTGCATCATGCAGTCCTACAACCGATCATTGCAAATCCTTGTGCCAACACATCTTGTGAACACTTATGTCTTCTATCGCCTAATCCAAAAGGATACAGTTGTAAATGCCAGGTAAGTAATTACACAGATTTCAAAGTAAACTATCAGAAATTCTATTTATCTAGATTGAATTATTTTTTCTCTGATGTTTGAAAAGGTTGGATTTAAATTACTATCTGATGGACGTTGCATGGAAGAGGAGATACCATATTTAATGGTTCTTCGAGGTTCACAGATCATTGACATTTCTTTGACCCCTAAAGAAACTAAAACTGGATACATCACGCCTATCGTAGGTGTGGAAGGCGGAAGATTTATCGAATATGACAGAAGAGATCGTATTATCTACTGGTTGCAAAGTATAATAACTAATTTTTTATATTTCTTGTTTTGCAAAGTCTTCTTGAGATCTAAATTCTTCAAGTTTTAAGAGAGAATTTTATTATTTATTAATTTATTATTTATATCAGGCAAAGATAGTGATAACGAGAACGGTACGATTTATGCCATTCCCTATAATGGTGGCAACCGGACGGAGTTTCCAAATCCTTCTGGTGATACTGGTATTGTCGGTTCACCATCTACTATAGCACTGGATTGGCTTGGACGCAATATGTTTATTGGCAACAAATTTGCATCTAATATTGAAGCTATCAAATTAGATGGCAAGACACGATTTCGTACAATCGTTTTATCAAATGATGGAAATCGAACGTCAGTATCTAAACCAAAGGCAATGTGCGTTGATCCTATTGACGGACAAGTGTTTTGGGTGGATGATGGAGGTTTCGGAGTGCCCCAGAAGATTGGGCGGGTTAATATGGATGGCAGTAATCCGTTAGTTCTTGTAGAGAGTCTAGAACGCCCTGAAGCAATTACTATCGATATACCTAGCAAAACCCTATACTTCTCTTGCAAAAATCCAGTTTTTATCAAATCTATGTCAACGGATGGTCAAAATATTCGTACCATTCTCACCGCGGCAAATAACATGGCAATGCCTAAGGCAATAGCTGTCCATGAATCTCGTTTATATTATTTGGATTCACTTTTTGATAAGATCGAGCGTGTTGATTTGTCTAATGGTGATAATCCAGTCATTATCATTGATAACGACTCTGAGCTTCGTACTCTAACCATTTATAAAAAACGTGCAACTGGATCTCATCCTTGTCTTATAAACAACGGAGGTTGTGAACAGCTTTGTTTACCTGCGTCTGGAGGTACACGCGTTTGTGCTTGTGGAATGGAATATAAAAAGGTTATGGAAACCAGATGCGAACCTTATAAGACTTTCGCAGTGGTAACTCAGCTGGATGTTGCTAGAGGTTATAGTCTTAAAGATTCCAAAGAAGCTATGATACCCATTACTGGACCTGGCCATCATATCCTCCATGTTGATGTACATTACGCAGGAAACTGGATATATTGGGTGGAATTCAATCGAGGCTTTTGGAATGGTATTTTCAGGTAAAATAAGACTAAAGATGTTCTTACAAATGTTAAAATCTTTAGATGATTTCTTCATGAAGATACGATGTGCGCGCGCGCGCGCGTGTGTGTGTGTGTAAAAATAATATTAAGAATCTTTATTTTAGATCGCATATGTGAGAAATACAATCAATACTAGAAATTTAAAATGCCTATTATGATCGAAGTTGGATTTTCATTGCTTTGAATAATTTAATCTTGAATTAGAGAAAAGCCTTTTATTATGAGATAGGCGCCTAATATGAGATGACGGCGTTTCTGCTAAACTAATGAACGCTATTGATTCCACCATAAATTTATTGCTCTTGGATTGAAAACTATTTAGTAGAAAATTTATATTAGCCCATCATTGTAAGATTTTAAAATTTGAATGTTTTCAAGTTTCATTGAGATGCGCCTTTAAACCTTGTTTATTATTTAATAAATAAATATTTGACAATAAATTCTTCATGTAGTGAGAATGTAGATAGAGTAAGATTGTACTAATAGAAAAATACAGGATATGTAAAATTGCTTAATTGCAGAAGTTAGATTTGATAGTAAAACTGTGAGGCGTGGAAATCGTAATATGAGATACCCAGAGTATCTCTAATATGAAATAATTCATGCTCCTATGTCAAAGTGAAAATCGTTGCTAAAGTATAAATGTTATTGTAAATAATAAAAAAGATAACTTGAATGAACGTCGAGTGCCTATTTCTGCGATGCTTAATTCGAACTACCTGAAGATGAGTTTTGGGTATAATCTATCGCATGCTCATTTTTTGCACACGCTGGGTGTGTTTGTTTGTATTTTAGACACATTAAATGAAGTTTTTTAATTGCAATACTGATATATCTTTTATTATCGATCTCGGGGCACCTTATATTAGGAGCACAAGTTTTTTGCGATTTTTGCTCACTTTTTACATTTCTTTAATTTTCAAAAAAAATTAAATTGAATTTGAATTAAATTTTATATAATATTATAGCTTACAGTTTATTAAATTCTCTTCCAAATGACCTATTATTTTTTAAAATTCTGCGCATAGACTTCTAGCATTTACCCAAAAAGAACTCGATATCTCATAATAGGGGCCTTTTCTCTATTAATACACTATATATGTATTTGCATATATACCATATTATAGTTTTTTAGAATTGCGCGCCGAATTGTTTTTCCGGATTATATATAAGCGCAATTAAAACCATTCTAATAATCGCGAATTAAACTGAGCAATTTTAATAATTTGATGTTATCTTCAAGTCCTAAGCCATTAGATCACCGAGATCTTAATATATATAGGATGTCTCAAAATAATCGCCAAATATTTCATGGGCAGATAGAGCGAACTAAACTGAGTCGAAAAGTTCTCTACTATTTTGCAATTTTTATAATAATTAATAAGATATTAATTACTAAAAATTATCAAATATTAGTTTTTAATAATTTTTATTCAAATATTATCAACTTTACAGAAAAATAGCAAGAGACAAAAATTGTCTATTTTCTTCTCATAAAATCTGTAAGAATTTTTTCTGAAGTTTTTATCAGCTTTTTAATACTTTTCTTATTGACAACAATTTTTACCAACATGAGAAAATGCGATACTAAAAATTTTGAAAAAATTCTCAGAACTGTATGGGAAGAAAATAAACAATTTTTGTTAGTTGCTGTTTTTCTGTAAAGTTAATAGTACTTGAGTAAAAAATTATTGAAAACCAATATTCGGCGATTTTTAGTAATTAACATCTTGTTAACTATATTAACTTGCAAAAAATGTAAAATGGTAGAAAACTTTTCGCAATTAGTTTAATCCGCTCTACCGCTCTATGCGAGAATTGTATCGTTACTTATCAAACACACTGTATATAATAACTATAATATTCTATTAATTTCTATTATATTTTAGAATACGACCCAACGGAACGGAATTGCAACAAGTAATCAAACAAGGAATTGGTTCTAATGGAATTCGTGGTTTAGCAGTGGATTGGATAGCAGGGAATTTATATTTTGCTAATGTTTTCCCTCACGATAACTACGTGGAAGTCTGCTGGTTAGACGGTTCTAATCGAAAGGTGCTCGTAAAAATGACAACAGATGCTCCTCGGGAATTAGCTGTAAATCCTATCAAACGGTATTTGTACTGGATTGATTATGGACAATATCCTCGAATAGGCAAAGCCTTCCTCGATGGTAGCAATTGGTCCCCTATTGTGACGTCCGGTATTAGTACACCTCGTGATCTAACGATTGATCTCGCAACACACGACGTTTATTGGGTGGACTCGAAATTGGATACCATCCAAAAAGTGTCTTACACTGGTGGAAATCGAGAAATCATTCGCAGAAATGTACCAAATCCAATGGGTGTTGCCATTTTCGGCGGAGACGTCTATTGGGTTGATCGAAATTTGGCCACCGTTTTTAAGGCGAGCAAATTGAAGGGCAATACCAGCCTTCCTATTCCTGTTAGAACAAATTTACAAAAGCTTAGAGACATTGCGATCTTTGATCAAAATAGTCAACCACCAGATATCACAAATCCTTGCGCACAGGTAAATATGAATTGAGATATGCATAATCTTTTATTTAAAAAGGCAAAATTATTATTTTTTTAAATTTAAAACTACTTTAAAAGAAACAATTAACATAAAAATAATTTTTAAACAAAATTAAAAAGGCATAAATAAAAAATTCTTATTTTTTCAGGTAACAAATGGTGGATGCTCTCAACTATGCTTCGCTTTTCCAAAGGACAATCCTAAATCGTTCACTTGTGATTGTGCAGTGGGTGAACTCTCTTCCGATGGTCGTAACTGTGAAAACGTTCAAGAATATCTGGTATTCGCCACGCGAACTGAAATCCGTGCTATTAATTTAGATCCACACAACACTAATGTGCCTTTTGCACCTGTTGGGAACCTGACGAATGTAGTCGGAGTGGATTTTGATTATCAGGATAAGAAGCTGTTGTTCACTCAGATTCGTCCTTGGGCGAAGATCGCGTGGACGCCGTCAGATCGACCGTCCTCCTCCGATTTGCACACACTAATCAGTAAAGGAATTAATCCCGAAGGCATTTCATATGATTGGACTCAAAAGAAGGTATATTGGACGGATTCGTCCAACAATAGCATCTACGCAATGGACATCGACGGGTCTCATTTGGTAATGATTGCACGCGTAGATCGTCCGCGCGCCATCGTTGTTGATCCCTGCAACGGCTCGCTTTACTTCACGGATTGGGGTCGTTTTGGAACATCAGGGAAAATATTCAAAACAACTATGGCGGGATCGCTGAAACGCACTATTATCGATAAAGATCTTTCACAACCCAGTGGCTTAGCAATCGATTACGAGGATCGAATGTTGTATTGGACCGATGCTGTACGTGAGAAGATTGAGCGATCTGATCTCGAAGGGAAGCACAGAGAAATTTTGGTTAGCGCTACTATCTATCCCTTTGCAATCACTGTCTATAGGGAGCATATTTATTGGACGGATCTTCAGCTTCGTGGAGTTTACCGAGCGGAGAAGCATACTGGAGCCGACAAAATCGAGCTAGTGAAGCGATTGGAAGATTCTCCGCGAGATCTTCACGTTTTTTCCGGAGGTAGACAAATATGTAGTGTTAATCCTTGCAACATCAGTAATGGCGGCTGCGATCAATCCTGCCATCCAGGTAACAATGGCTTGCCGGAGTGCAAATGCGACGATAATAGCAGGCTGGTGAATGAAAATAGAATGTGTGTACCAAAGAACGTCACTTGCGATGGGAACAAGTTTGCTTGTAGAAACGGCAGATGTATCTCCCGGATGTGGGCGTGCGATGGTGATGATGATTGCGGTGACGAATCTGATGAGAATATCAATTATTGCTGTAAGTATCATAAAGCTATTTCTGTCATCTTACCAAAATAAATGAATTCAAAGCAAGTATCTTTAACAACATGTTTATTAAAAAAATCTATATAAACGATCTTCATACATTTTAGCTCATCATTCGTGCAGCCCAAATGAATTCCGTTGTAACAATGGCCGATGCATCTTCAAAACATGGAAATGCGACCATGAAAATGACTGTCGGGACGGTAGTGATGAGGAAGGTTGCGTTTATCCACCTTGTGCACCAGGAGAATTCACCTGCACTAATCATCGCTGTATCCCACAATCTCAAGTGTGCAACGGTATTAATGATTGTAAAGACAACATTACTTCGGACGAGACACATGAGCGATGTCCTCGTAACACTACATGCCCGTTAAATCATCTCAAGTGCGAAAAAACAAACATTTGTGTAGAGCCCTACTGGCTCTGCGATGGCGACAATGATTGTGGTGACAATAGTGACGAAAATCCGATTCATTGTGCTCAAAGGACCTGCCCTCAGAACAGTTTCCGATGTCCCAATCACAGGTAAAAAAATCTATGTTTGACGAATAATTTTAATAACCGGATGACTTTAAAATTATTTTGAAAGTTGTAATGTCTTACGATTTTTTTTATATAACAGAAAATATTTTCTAAATGCATGCGTATTGTCCAGGTGTATTCCAGCCACTTGGTATTGCGACGGAGATGATGACTGTCTAGACGGAAGTGACGAGCCTCCTGGTTATTGCCAATCCGAAGGTAGAACATGCTTTGGCGATCTATTTACATGCGACAATGGCAATTGTATTCCTAGAATTTACATCTGTGATGGAGACAACGATTGTCTAGATAACTCTGACGAAGACGAGCGTCATCAGTGCAGTAAGTTTTTTAATTATACAATATTCGCGCATCGTTCATTTAAAACTTTGATATTTATAATATTTCAATTCCG
Organism: Atta cephalotes; assembly: GCF_000143395.1. Taxonomy (NCBI): domain Eukaryota; kingdom Metazoa; phylum Arthropoda; class Insecta; order Hymenoptera; family Formicidae; genus Atta; species Atta cephalotes. Next base: position 10,626,225 of record NW_012130067.1, on the reverse strand, counting down.
TATTATAATTAAAAATTACTTTCCACTGTATCTTGAGAAGTTAATTTATTTTGATTAGATGATAGAAAATGTGATGAAGAAACCGAATTTACTTGCACCGCGAATAAAATGTGGAATCGCGCCCAATGTATCCCGAAAAAATGGCTATGTGACGGAGATCCGGATTGTGTTGACGGGGCTGATGAGAATGTAACTTTGCACCACTGCCCAGCTCCAACTCCTTGCGCCGACAATCAGTTTACGTGTAAAAATGGACGGTGTCTGAATCGCAGTTGGTTGTGCGATCATGATAACGATTGCGGCGATGGTAGCGACGAAGACAAGTTCTGTAATACCCAGTACAAGTCTTGCAATAACCAAGAATTTACTTGTCAGAACTTCAAATGTATACGCAAGCAGTTCCGCTGTGACGGCCAAGACGATTGCGGCGATCATTCGGACGAAGTAGGATGTCGTAAGTATAACAGTTACTGCGTCGCTAGATTAATATAAAAAATAATAAATGATTTATTAAGACCGTATATGTGAATACACAACAAGTAAGAGTTAATGCCTATTATGGTCGAAATTGGATCTTAAATGCTTTTAAATAATTTCAATGTGAATTTATATATTAAATATGTAGCTGTATTTGAACTGATTTTTCGGACTTATAAACGCAATTAAACTACTACAATAATATCATAAATTAAATTGATAAGCATTTATTAATTTAATAATTTGATGCTCAATCTGGCATCTTATTAAAAAGAGGTTAATGTACTGACTGTAAATAAATATTGCAAAAAATATCTCGGCCGGGAGTCGAATCCGGATCTCTTGTATTCCGTACGAATGTCCTAAGTTTTTATATAAAAAATTTAAGAAAAGAAATTTTTCAACACTTTTATAAAATATTTCGATTCAATTTGAAAAATGATACATTTTGAAAAATTATATAGAAATTCTGAAAAATCATATAAAGAATTTAAAAAAAAATCTAAAAAAGAGGAATACTAAAAATAAGTGGAAAATATCATTAATCCCCAATTTTTCACATGAAAAAAATGTGGAAATTTTGAATTTTAAGTATATCCAAACATTTATTCAATCTTTCTTCTTCCAATTTTCTTTTTGGCGCGATATGAAATAACGTTAATTTTCTTTTAGCATCTAAGGGAAAGAATACAACGTGTCCAAATCCAAAGGATTTTATGTGCGCGAACGGCAACTGCATTGACTCGCAGTTAGTGTGCAACAAGGAGCCAGATTGTGCAGACGAAAGCGACGAGCCGCTGCACTGCAATGTAGACGAATGCGCTCGAGTCGAGATAAATCAGTGCGGACAGAAATGCGTGGATACACCGACTAGCTTCTACTGCGAATGCAATCCTGGTTATAAACTGCTGGCCGACGGCAAAGCCTGCGATGACATTGATGAATGCATTGAAACACCTCAAGTGTGCAGCCAGCAATGTGAGAACACGCCTGGTGGTTACTATTGCAAGTGCAACGAGCGCTGGTATGAGAGAGAGGCTGACGAACATACATGCAAGCGAAGGGACAATGTTCAGCCGTGGATAGTATTTACGAATAAATATTACGTTAGGAATATGTCGATTGACGCGTCTCAGTACAGTTTGATGCATCAGGATTTGATCAACGTTGTTGCACTTGACGCGGATTACACCCAGCAAATGCTATATTTCTGCGACGTTACCGCAAAAACAATATATAGGTACATTGCATGTATTTTTTCCTGTTTAATGCTATCTCTGGTGAAAAAAAATTCTCATATTGTTTCATAATACTTTCAAGAATTTCTTTATATTTCAAAAAAATTTTGTGAAAATTAGAAAAATTCTTAACTTTTTAAAATTTTATAAATATTATTTTAGAAATTTTAGAAATCAAACTATATTTCAAGATTCAATACATGAAAATTTTCAGAAAAAAATGTAAACTTTCTCAGCATTTCTACAAAAATGTTTCAATCCGTATAAAAACTTAAAATTTTTTTTATATTGTATATATAGAAGGTTATAAAATTATATAAAACTCTAAAAAAAATTTATATAAATATTCTAAAAATTACATAGAATTGTGAAGAATTCTAAAGAGAAAGATATTCATTAAAAATAAGATGGATACTTTTTTGCTAAAAGGTTTGTTTCATTTAAATGTTTTTTTCTTTATTTATAGAGCACCAGTAAATGGCGGTGAGAGGGAACCAATTATTCGTCACGACAGTCTAGGTCTCGAAGGTATTGCTATCGATTGGGTTGGTCGGAAATTGTATTGGTTGGATCGTCACGCAAAGCATTTGGATGTTGCTGAACTTGATGGCACAAACAGAAAGACTTTGCAGAGCGGAATAGCAGATCCACGTGCGATTGCCGTCCATCCCGGTGCTGGATACTTATACTTTACGTCCTGGCATCTTCAGGTAGATTTTAACATTTTACACTAAGTATTCTATTAGGTGTACAACTTTGCTTCCGCCGTTTTCCTATAGATGGCTTTAGCGATAAGTGGTGGTCAAAATAAATAGATCATAGACGTCATACAATAAACTTCTGTCAACATAACCCTATAGAAACATTAGTCGATTTGTGTCTGCATCATAAAGTTATTCTCGATTGAAAATGTCAGTTTACGAGCCAAATTCTCGTCATTTGCGGGAGGTTTTAATTTTTTGCTTCAATATGAAGAAATCTGCGGCTGAGGCTCATCGAATGTTCTCAAATACTTATGGTGAGGCCGCTATTAGTGAAAGAACGTGTCGCGAATGGTTTCAACGCTTCAAGAACGGTGATTTTGACGTCCAAGGTCATGCTCTGTATTTGGTGGGACCAGCTCGGCGTAGTGTATTATGAACTGTTTAAACCGACTGAACAATCACAGGCGATCGGTATCGAACGCAATTGATGCGTTTGAGCCGAGCATTGAAAGACAAACGGTCTCAATACAACGAGAGACACGATAAAGTGATTTTGCAGCATGACAATACTCGACCCCATGTTGCGAAAGTGGTCAAGACATACTTGGAAACGTTGAAATGGGAAATCCTACCCCACCCGCCGTATTCTCCAGACGTTGCTCTCTCTGACTATCACTTGTTTCGATCAATGGCACACGGCCTGGCTGACCAGCACTTCCGGTCTTATGAAAAAGTAAAAAATTGGATCGATTCGTGGATAGCCTCAAAAGATGACCAGTTTTTTCGACGCGGGATTCGTATGCTACCCGAAAGATGGGAGAAAGTAGTGGCCAATGATGGACAATACTTTGAATAAATGTATAACCAGTTTTTTACAATAAAGCCTCGAATTTCGGAAAAAAAATGGCGGAAGCAAAGTTGTATACCTAATAGTTTCCTCATAGATAATTGTATTGTAGACAAAATTATTACAAAGTTACAAAAACATAATTATAAATTATTAAATTTCAGGCGTACATCGGTAAAATGGGTATGGATGGTAGCAACTTCACTCGAATTCTGACATGGGAGGACGATATCGCCTGGCCAAACGCCTTGACAATCGATTACTTCACCGATCGCATCTTTTGGGCAGATGCCCATCTAGATTACATCGCCTTCGCCGATCTCGAGGGTCACAATCGGCGAATCGTCCTGAAGGGCACTTCTGTGCCACATGTGTTCGCCATTACTGTGTTTGACGACTTTATTTATTGGACTGATTGGAATCTAAAAGCGATTAGTAGGGCGGAGAAATTTTCTGGTGCGCACCTACAGGTGCTACGCAACACCACCCATCGACCCTATGACATTCACGCCTATCATCCTCTTCGGCAACTACCCTATAACAATCCTTGCGCGAATAACAACGGTGGTTGTTCACATCTCTGTCTAATTGCACCGCCCGCTAGTTCGTATTTGCTCGAAGGATATGGCCAGCCTGGAGTCACCTCCTATAAATGTAAGTGTCCGAATCAATTCATTCTGGACAAGGACGACAAGACATGCATAGCGAATTGTACCGCTGGTCAGCATCGTTGTGGACCACCCGACGAGAAGTGCATTCCTTGGTATTGGAGGTAAGATATGTTTAGATTAAGTTGCCAAAACAGAAGAATGAAAATATATTGTACACGTAGATGCGACGGAGAAAAGGATTGCAAGGACGGTACTGACGAGTCATCATTCAGTTGCCCACAAAGGATTTGTCGGCCAAGTTTCTTCCAATGCGCAAACAAAAATTGTACACCGAGCGTAACGATTTGCGATGGAATTGACGACTGTGGTGACAAAAGTGACGAAGCTAAATGCGCCCTCGAATGCGGGGAACTCGAGTTTAAATGTAAATCCAATGGTCGTTGTGTTCACGATTCTTGGAAATGCGATGGAGATGCCGATTGTAAAGATGGTAGTGATGAAGATCCTTCCATTTGCCGTAAGTATCATGTTACATCTCTGTTGAAAAATAAAATCAATAAAATTGAAATAATAATATTATAATAAAAATGAATTCGTCTTAAGAAATACAAACATTAGTAAAAAGAGAGCCGTTAGAAGGTACATACAAAAACTTAAGACATAAGTAATAAGGAAACTAACATTGGATTCGCTATTGCTTACGTTATGATCTTACAGTCTCTATTGTAATTGATTGATTAGCTTACTGACATCTTATATCTTAAGTTTTTTTATGTGCCATGACCTTTAGACTTGTGAGCATACTCGTAATAGACGATTATATACCGTTCAAAAAGCTCCCGTATCTAACAAACCACTAATGATCTCGGGAGTTTATGAGAATATAGGACAGCTCAATATACATTTTTTATATTTTACTAATATTGACATGTAGAATAATATGTGGAATTATTGTTAATTTTGTATACTAACTATTAATACTGCTGAAGATGGCTCAAATTGGGGCCGAAATGTATGGTTTGTAAATCAATTAGCCTGATTATAACATGATTATGTTCTATTTAGCATCAACCTCTAATGAGTCTCTTCTGTGTGTGTGTGTGTGTGTGTGTGTGTGTGTGTGTGTGTGTGTGTGTGTGTGTGTGTGTGTGTGTGTGTGTGTGTGTGTGTGTGTGTGTGTGTGTGTGTGTGTGTGTGTGTGTGTAGTGT
>NW_012130067.1:10615974-10621119 GCF_000143395.1 Atta cephalotes | reverse complement strand
GTGTGTGTGTGTGTGTGTGTGTGTGTGTGTGTGTGTGTGTGTGTGTGTGTGTGTGTGTGTGTGTGTGTGTGTGTGTGTGTGTGTGTGTGTGTGTGTGTGTGTGTGTGTGTGTGTGTGTGTGTGTGTGTGTGTGTGTGTGTGTGTGTCGATGTTTATATTTCTGTTAAAAAGTTCTTAAAATTTTTTACATAATTACAAATTTTTATATACATATTTTATATATTTTATATTAGGTGTACAACTTTGCTTCCCCCGTTTTCCTATAGATGGCTTTAGCGGTAAGTGGTCGAAATAAATAGATCATAGACGTCATACAATAAACTTGGGCATCTGTCAATATAACCCCATAGAAACATTAGTCGATTTGTGTCTGCATAAAGTTATTCTCGATTGAAAATGTCAGTTTACGAGCCAAATTCTCGTCATTTGCGGGAGGTTTTAATTTTTTGCTTCAATATGAAGAAATCTGCGGCTGAGGCTCATCGAATGCTCTCAAATACTTATGGTGAGGCCGCTATTAGTGAAAGAACGTGTCGCGAATGGTTTCAACGCTTCAAGAACGGTGATTTTGACGTCCAAGGTCATGCTCTGTATTTGGTGGGACCAGTTCGGCGTAGTGTATTATGAACTGTTTAAACCGACTGAACAATCACAGGCGATCGGTATCGAACGCAATTGATGCGTTTGAGCCGAGCATTGAAAGACAAACGGCCGCAATACAACGAGAGACACGATAAAGTGATTTTGTAGCATGACAATGCTCGACCCCATGTTGCGAAAGTGGTCAAGACATACTTGGAAACGTTGAAATGGGAAGTCCTATCCCACCCGCCGTATTCTCTAGACGTTGCTCTCTCTGATTATCACTTGTTTCGATCAATGGCACACGGTCTGGCTGACCAGCACTTCCGGTCTTATGAAGAAGTAAAAAATTGGATCGATTCGTGGATAGCCTCAAAAGATGATCAGGTTTTTCGACGCGGGATTCGTACGCTACCCGAAAGATGAGAGAAAGTAGTGGCCAGCGATGGACAATACTTTGAATCATAAATGTATAACCAGTTTTTTACAATAAAGCCTCGAATTTCGGAAAAAACGGCGGAAGCAAAGTTGTACATCTAATATATATATATTTTTATATATTTTTATATAATTTCATTACTTTTTAAAAATTCTCTTTTTTATGAATTAGAATACTTTAGAAATGATGAAAAAATCTTTTCTGGAATGCTTTATATATAAATTCTAAAATATTTTAAGACTTCTCATTTTATAATCTTTGAAGATATTCGATATTAGAGGAAAGGCCTCTATTAGAGACACCGAGTTTATTTTGAGTAAATGTTAAAAGTCTATGGACAGAATTTAAAAAATAATAGGCCATTTGAAAGGGATTTAATAAGATAATGCTTTAAGATAATGTTATATAAAATTTAATTTAAATTCCATTTTTTTTAATTAAAGAATGTAAAAAGTGAGTAAATCAAAAAATTGTGCTCCTAATATGAGACTCCCCGAAAAATCGATAATAAAACAAAGTATATCAGTATTGCAATTAACAAACTTCATTTAATGTTTCTAAAATACAAACAAACACAGTCAGCGTGTATAAAAAATGAGCATGCGATAGATTATACCCAGAACGCGCCTTCAGGCGTTGTAGTTGAAATCAAGAAATAGGCATTCGACGTTTATTTCGGTCTTTTTTATTATTTTACAATAACATTTATACTTTAACAACAATTTTCATTATGTACATAGGAGCATAGGTTATTTCATAGGTTATTTCATATTAGAGATATCTTGTATTATATTCTGTATCTTATATTACTATTTCCACGCCTTACAATTATCAAATCTAACTTCTGTATTTAAGCAATTCTACATATCCCATATTTTTCTATTAGTACGACCTTATTCTGTCACTACATGAAGAATTTATTGCCAAATATTTATTTATTAAATAATAAACAAGGTTTAAAGGCTCATCTCAATAAAACCTGAAAACATATTCAAATATACTAAAATCTATTTTTTAATACTAAAATCTTTTTTTGATAATGACTACAGACATTATCTAATAATGAATTTTCTATTAAATAGTTTTTAATCCAAGAACAATAAATTTATGATGGAACTAATAAATAGCATTTATTAATTTAATAGAAACATCGCTATCTCGTATTAGGCGCCTATCTCATAATAGGAAGCTTTCTTCTATATTTTGTTTCTCTATAATTTTGCATTTTATGTAAAACATGAATGTAGATAAATATTTTTACTTTTATTTACTTCAATTTGTGTAATTCATATTGTTATTTAGACAACCGTGTCTGTGATCCGAGCACTGAGTTCAGTTGCAAGAACGGCAAATGCATTCCCAAGCTGTGGATGTGTGACTCTGACAACGATTGTGGCGATGATAGCGATGAGCCGGCATACATGTGTCGGCAAAGGAACTGCACGACCGGGTGGCAACGGTGTCCAGGACATGCAAATTACCGATGCATTCCAAAATGGCTGTTTTGCGACGGCAAAGATGATTGCCGTGACGGTTCTGATGAGCGTCCGGAAAATTGTCCGAAATGCGATCCTATGGACTTCAAGTGCGCCAATAACCGATGCGTACCGAAACAGTGGCTGTGCGACTTCGCTGACGATTGCGGGGATGGTAGCGATGAGGCAGACGCGATGTGCAAAGATAAATACCGCCAATGTTCCGAGTCCGAGTTCAAATGCAAAAATGGCAAATGCATCGCGTCCAGATGGAGATGTGACAACGAAGACGATTGTGGTGACAATAGCGACGAGGAGCAATGTCATCAATGGGTGTGCAAAGTACGTAAATAGATTGATTTATAACAGTATCTCGCATTTTATTCCATTTAAGGAGTCTAACCATCTTGACAAGTCTATCTAAAATAAGCACAAAATTAAGATTTTTTAAAAAAATTAACTACTGCGTAGAATTAACTTATATTTTATATGTGTAATATACAATGTTGAAACTATAATTTTGGAACAGATTAGTTAAAAAGTTTAAACTATAGAGCAAAAGCTCCTTCAATCGGACGGATATAACATTTCCAAGAGCGGATGTAATCAAAAAACAAAAACTATAAAAATCAAAGCTTTAAACGGTCTAGCTATCTTAAATGTCTTGTATGTTGAGTCTTGTGTAGAATACATACATAGTATATAAATTTACACAAGAATCATATAAGCATTTAAAATCCAACTAGACCATTTAAAGTTTTGATTTTTATAGTTTGTGTTATTATATATATACGGTTATTATATATATACGGTCCTATAATATATTATATGTTCAAAAAACAAAATATTTTCTTATAAACAGATGTAACAGCTATCATGTAACGTACGGTTTTTTCTTGTTGAGAAATGTGGAAAGCAGCTCGATTTGAAAAAAAAAAATTTTTTTCATTTTAAAACGACAACTTAAAAAATTTATTATAAATAAATGGATTAATATATCAAAAAAATCGTACGTTACACAATAAATTCTTCTTAAGAATATTCCTGCCAAAATTGAATTCATTCGTTAGTTTAAAAAAAAAATGTATACACAGGTGAAAAACACGGTTTTGAAAAAAAATGCAAAAAAAGATTTGAAACGATTTTTTTTTATATAATAAAATGGCTTTACCTTATCTTAAGTCTTGGCTTAAAAATTCGTAAAGATTCAAACTTTTAAAAAATACAAAAAAAAATTTTCAATTTTTTCAAAGTTTCAAGGTGGTTAGACCCCCCTTAATCCTAATTTAAATTTACTGATAGAATATGCATTTAGACTAAATTATAAACAATAAGATTGGAAACAAGACCGTTTATGTTAAATACATTACTTAAAATAAATTAAAGATCTCGGTAGTCTAAAGGTTTAGAACGCTTGCACGGATGCAAGAGATCCGGGTTCGACTCCCGGTCAAGGCAAGTATTTTTCGCAATAAGTTTATTACAATTTTTTAAGCTTAAATTTGGGGAATTTGGGGGGATTATTAATATTTCAGATTGATTGCGTTGAAAGTCCGACAATCATATCGGCACGCAATTATCATTTCTGAAATTAATTCATTGATATGAATATAATTAAATAAAATATAATTAAGTAAATAGTTCAACATCTTAACATTTAGTGGCGCTTCGTATTTTAAGTACTAAATTATAAAGTTACTTTAAAATAATAAGGACATTATTTCTTTTATAATTAATCTTTAATACCTTTGAGTCATTCGTGTCTTGTTTCTTTTCTTTGAAATACTAAGAGCACCTAGTCAAATATCGGTCTCTTTTCTATTCCTAAAAAAACTTTAGCATCTAAAGAATAAGTTTTGTGTGTTGCTAATTCGTGCGTATTTTTTAACTAGAATAACTCTGAAGTTCATCTCTGGATCAAATGACCCATTGTGTGTACATTTTTTATAATTAAAAAAATGTTTATTTTTTTCTTCATTTACAACTGATTCTTATTTGTATTGTGGAAATAATTCGCGAATTATTAAAAAAAAAAATTAATGCTAGAACAACACATTGATTTTTGACACTCTTGTGTTAAATATTGTCTATAATTTGTCGTAATATTATAGGTATAGATATTATGTTGTTTGTAATGTTATAAAAATAATTTCCTAATAAATTATAAGTTTTTTTTAATACAATAACAATAATAAAATGTATTGCTTAAAATATAAATGCAATAGATCTTCAATTTATAGCCATCATGTATATTAAAAAAACATAATTTTTAGGTTTTCTAAATAACTAAGTTTTTTGGACAGCTAACACTTGAACTATTTTTTCTTTTGTAGTTTGAAATGTCAACTTTAAGATATTAAAACATATTTTTCCTTTAAACATTTTTGTTTCAGAGTTTTACATTTTTGTATGAAAAAGTACATTTTTCTCATTTTGTTAATAATATACTTAATTAACAACGTAGAACAAGTTATATATAACTAATTCTAATAAATATACAACTTTACAAATACTTTCTAAAGCTATCAAAATATATATAAAAATCGCTTAATTTATATACATAATTTATATACTTATAAAAGTGATGAAAATTAATCCAAAACATGAAAAGCCATGTGCAATAAAGATGCCAAAAAATTAGATGTGTAT
>NW_012130067.1:10606152-10614852 GCF_000143395.1 Atta cephalotes | reverse complement strand
TTTTTATAAAAAGTTTCATTTGTAAAAATAAACATTAACTAGCAATTTTATACAATGAATACATTATAATATAAACAAATATTATGTTCTTACATTAACAAACGAGCTTCGCATAAATTCTTGATTTTTTAAAAGCTAAATTTCTCGATTACAAATATTTTTTGAGCATCCAAACAATACAATTTTTAATTTTCGTTTATTTTTCAGATTCTATAATTAATACACATCTTTTTGATATATATTTAAAAAAATTAATTTTAAAAAACAATCTATTTTATTCTTTATAAATAAATTGTTAATTACACAGCAAGAAATAAGTGTCAATTAAATATCGAATCGACGTCAAATTGATATTAAAATCATCAATATTGATTTAATATCAATTCGATGACTCATTTCTTGCTGGAGAATATTTATTTTTTAAAAATAAAGTTTTTTTAAAAATTATTATCTCTGTATAATACTTTTTACACTCACTGTATATCTTTTATCAAATTGAATTATTATACATTGAAAGTAATGTGAATAAAATTTTTGAAATATTGAAAAAATCAATTAATTCCTTGGCGAAAATAAAAATCCGAGCGTAAATTGAATATAAAATATTGAATATAAAAGGAGAGTAAGTGAAGCGTAAATAAAACTTCTAGGAAGTAAAAATTAGAACAATAAAACATTTTTATTCCAATTTTCGCCCTTTACAAGCTTCGTTTACGCTTTTATTTTTATTTTTGCCAGGGTTAAACGGAGAGACTCTTGCATAACGCATAATACATAATGCATAAGAAATTGAATCAATCGAAGTCTTTCATTTCCTTCCTTTTAATGAAATAAAAAATTCTGATGGAATTTTATGTTTCATGCAAGAGCCTGTGCTCCCCGCTTTATATATTTTGTAGATCAGAGATTATTAAGATAAAAATTTTATATGTAAATTTGCGCAGCATGATAGTTTCCGATGCGCCAGCGGTCATTGCATCGCGTCATATCTTCATTGTGACGGAGCGCGAGACTGTCGCGATATGAGTGATGAGATCAACTGCACACCGAGATATCCCGGAGGAAGATACTGCCCGCAATCGCGATTCCAATGTAACAATAATCTTTGCGTTTCGTTAAATGACATCTGCGATGGCACCGACGACTGTGGTGATAATTCCGATGAAAATACTACCATGTGTGGTGAGTTTATTATCGCACCCTGATGATAATATTTTTCATATAACTTTTTCTGAACTTTTATATAATTTTATAATTTTTCAAAATTTTTGTATATTTTTTTAATCTTTAAAAAATTTCTCTTTTTGAAACGAATTGGAACACTTTTCAGAAATACTGTAAAAGTCCACATCTTTTCTAGAATAAAGTGATCAGATTTTCGAAATGAAAAAACAGGATACGAGTGAAGTGAGAATTGTAAAAATGCTTATCGATTAATCGATTTTTGATATGAGAACCAGAAAGAATCAAACGATTTTATAAGGGAATTTTCTACAACCGTAGCAAATAGTTTCATTTATTGCGATATGATAAATAATATTGATATAAATTATTATTATAATAAACTATATATTAGACAAGTAGTAAAAAAAAACAAATAGTAAAAGATATATATTCCATTTATAACATTATATTTAATATAATGTTATAATCAATAATGTCCTAAATGTCGTGATGAGAGTACGACGATTGTAAGATTTCTAAATCTTTCTCTACTTTGTATTGTTTGTGGGGCATTTTGGCATCATATTTACCTGATATTTGCCTCCAAAGTCTAACATTTCTTAAAAGCAAATTGTGAAATGCTCTTTCTAATTATCGTATTCGATTTATTGATTCGATCCGACTTCCAGTCAATGATCTGTCCTGTTTAGCTGCAAGAGAAGAGCTAAACTGTACAAGAAAGCTAAAAAGAACAGACTGTTAACTCGGAGTCGAGTCAACAGTAAATTAAATAAGCTATAAGAGCTCTTTAAATAGTCCAAACTAATAGTTCCAAAATACAACCAAGAGACAGATGGTGCGAAATTCAAACATCGCATTTTTCTAGACATTTTGTTTATCAATTTAAAAAAACGGGACAAACCAGTTAAAAACGTGATGTCTGTCACCCTATTCTAAAATCCTTTATACTTATATATACTTACTTATGTAAATTCTAAAATATTTTAAGATTTCTCATTCTATAATTTCTTTTTGAAGTAAACTTCTGAAAAATTTAAGATATTTTTTCAGAAATCTTTATAAATTTCAGCCAAATATGATAAATTCTCAAAAATATCATGTGATCTTTGGTGAAAATTTTTTTCATAACTTTTATAAAAATTAGAACATTTTTTAGAAATATTCAGAAGTATTCGGAAAATTCATATTTTTTCTTAAAATTTTTCATATATGCGAATTCTGAAATATTCTGAGATTTCTCATCCTATAATTTAAAAAAAAATATTTTTAACTTTTTTAGATTTTATAACTACTTGCATCAAAAATTATATTTAGAACAAAAAAATCTTAGAAATCTAAGGATATTTCATTAACATGAAAAAAATCTGAAAAAAGATGTAGACTTTCTGAATATTTCTGAAAAGTGTTCCAATTCGTATAAAAATGTGAGAAAATTATAAAATTATACAGAAATTATGAAAAATTCTGAAAAATTATATAAAAAATTCTTCACAGCAAATTTTTCACCAGAGATATTATGAGACTGTTTTTGGATGATATTGCTTAATTGTTTTACAATGAGAGTAACATAATATTGTTGTGTCTTTACGTAGCAAACTTCCAGTGTGATACACATAGACGGTTTCAATGTGCCAACCATAAGTGTATCGCCAGATATCAGCTGTGCGACGGGATCGACAACTGCGGCGACGGTTCCGACGAGAACAACATGACGATGTGTGTGAAACAAACTCGTCCGTGCGATCCAATCACGGAATATACCTGCGCGAACAAGAAATGTATCGATCATCTGAAACTCTGCGATCTCGCAGACGACTGCGGGGATCTATCGGACGAATTGGGATGTCGTAAGTTTTATTCTCATCCAGGATTAGGAATGTTTTATAAAAATAACGCATAACCGTTATCGTTACTTTTTGTAAAATGTAACTCGTTATCGCGTTACTCGTTATTAATTTCAAAAAATAACACATTACTGTTACTTACAATAGAAAATAAAGATTGGTTACTTTTTTATAATATTAAAGTAAGATGTTGGATTTTAAAATTACATTAGTTAGTAATCAATATTAATTATAAAATGTATTTATAATATTAATTGTAAAATCAACATTAAAACTTAAAATTCTAAGCAATCTCTATATAACAACATTTTTTTCTTTATATTAAACTTATATTTATATTTAACAAATCTTCGATATAATTCTTTACATTAATATTATTATTTTTTAATATATATTTATTTTTAGGAAATTAGACTGTAATTTACAAATGCAAATTTTATTAAAAATTGTTATTAAATATTTTTTTAATCATTAACATCGTTATTAAGAGAGTATTCCAATATTCACTAAAATTAAAAATTTATAATTCACATTACATTCTACAAATTTTCATTAGCAGTAATTTCATTGTCAGTAACTATCGAAATATAGCCTAAGAAATAAAATATAAAATATTTTTTCATATTTAAATTTCTGTTATAAAATTTTTCTAGTTAATTACAAATAATATGATCTATTGAATAATTATAAAGCTAATAATAAGAGATCATTGTAATGATAAAAATAACAGCTGAATTCGTACCATTACTATAAAAGTGTAATGATTTTATCGTTACATATAGAGAAAAGTAATATTATTGCCGAAAAAAAGTAAAAGTTATATCCCAATCCTGTTTTCATCTTCTTCGCTTCACCCATTCTACAGTCGGAAATCATCAGATACCTATATTATGTTTTCAGATCACAGTCATCACTGTTCGGACAATGATCGCGGCGGTTGCGCACACGTATGTCACAATCTCAGTGACGGTGGCTATATTTGCGCCTGCTATTCCGGTTACATAATCTCGCAGGATAATCGGAAGCACTGTGTGGACATTGACGAGTGCCAAACCGGTAACCATCAATGTTCTCATATCTGTACAAACTTGAATGGCACATATACCTGCTCTTGCCGGCACGGTTTCCAATTGTCGGATAGACACAGTGGTGTGTGTCGCGCTGAAGATGATAATGTTATCGTGCTGTTTGCCAACGGACCCGAACTCCGAGCGTACGATCTGCGCACTAGAGAAGAGATGGACGTGGTAGACAATGAGAAAAGAGTGCAGGCCATTGATTTTGATCCCAGGACAGAATATGTTTTCTGGATTGATTCGTATGACAATACTATTAAACGGTCTTACATGGTGAACGCCAAAGAAGGCGAAGCGAAGATTGGACACGCACAGGATCTTAATATGAAGAGTACATATTATTTAATTCTAAAATTTATTAGTTATGTTTTTTATTGAAAAAAATGTTCTTAATTTTTTAATCCTTTAATTTTTTATCCGAGATTTAGATTTTTTTCAACATTGTTGATATTAAACGAAAGATTCTTATTATGAGATACCGAATTTATTTTGAGTAAATGCTAGAAGTCTATAGGCAGAATTTAAAAAAATAATAGGTCATTTTGAAGGAAATTTAATAAGCTTTAAGATAACGTCATATAAAATTTAATTCAAATTCTATTTTTTTTTTAATTAAAGAAATGTAAAAAGTGAGCAAATCGCAAAGTAAAAAAATTGTGCTCCTAATATGAAATGCCCCGAGAAATCGATAGTAAAACGTGAAGTATATCCGTATTGTAATTAAAAAACTTTATTTAATGTTTCTAATACAAACACAGCCAGCGTGCGCAAAAAGTAAACATGTAATAGATTGTACTCAGAACTCGTCTTCAGGTAGTTGGAATCAAGCATCGCAGAAATAGGCACTTGACGTTCATTTCAATTGTCTTTTTTATTATTGTACAATAACATTTATATTTTAGCAACGATTTTCGCTATAACATAGGAGCATGGGTTATTTCATATTAGAAATACCCTGGATATCTCATATTATGATTTCCTTATTTTTTGCAATCATCAAATTTAACTTCCTAATTCAACGTCCCGTATTTTTATCCCGTATTTTTCTATTACCTACGATCTCTCTCTACTCTCTACTCTATCATTACATGAAGAATTTATTTATTATTTATAAATTTTATTTATTTATTAAATAATAAACTAGGTTTAAAGATTCATCTCAATGAAACTTGAAGACATTCAAATTCTAAAATTCTTGTTTTACAATTACAGGCATGATCAAATAATGAATTTTCTATTATTGTTTTCAAAAACAATAAATTCATGGTAGAACCAATAGATAGCGTTTATTAGTTTAATAGAAACGCTGCTATTTCATATTAAGGAGGCTTTCCTCTAAGTTTTAAGTCATTGAAATTTCAAATTTCTAAATTCTTGAATTGATGTAGAATAATCTTTAAATATTTCTTACAATCACATAAATATTTTTTATCTATTTATAAAATAATCTTCACGCAGTATATTTCACTAATAATATTAATTTTTATAGCTGATTCCAGGCCAACAAGTTTAGCAGTGGATTGGATCTCCGATAATTTGTACTGGAGCGAAATCGATCAATCAGGGACTACTCCTCGTGGTCAAATTATGGTAGCTAAATCAGATGGCAGATACCGACGTAGCTTAATTACAACGAATCTCGAACAACCAACAGCAGTGGTCGTAGATCCCGAGCGAGGGGAAGTTGTGTGGGCCGATTCGGGTAATCAACCAAAGATTGAGATAGCCTGGATGGACGGAGCTAGACGCAAATCACTCGTGACAGAACGGATTGCGAGTCCTTCATCGCTCACCATCGACTATGCCATGGAGCATACACTTTATTGGTCCGATAGCAAGTTAGACACCATCGAAGCGATCAGTTTGGCTGGTACCAACAGAAGAATCGTTTTGAAAGGCAGATTACTCAAGAATCCAATAGCGCTAGATGTTTTTGAAAACAATCTTTATTGGACCACTAAGCAAACAGGTGAACTTATCCGACAGGATAAATTTGGCAGAGGAGTTCCGCACACTATCATCAAAAATCTTCCTAGACCTGGAGGCGTCAGAGTCTATCATCAGCAAAGATACAACACCAGTTTAAGAGATCCATGTCATAACGATCAGTGCACTCATTTGTGTGTAACAATTCCTGGTGGCCACCGTTGTCTCTGTTCAGATAACGTTGGCCCTTTTCAACTTTTGATGAGAGGCAATGATAACGAGAGGCATTGCGATGCTACAAATGAGAGACCTCTGCCGGCGCCCAGGATATGTCGCTGTCAAAATGGCGGACGGTGTCAAGAACTGGATGATAAACTAGCGTGTAACTGTCGCGAAGAATTTCATGGCGAATTCTGTGAAATGGCGGCGATCGCCGCTCGAGCAGGTGGATCTACCGCTGCTATAGTTATTCCCATAGTCATATGCCTACTGGTATTGTTTGCTGCTGCCGCAATCTTCATGGTTCTCAAGAAGCGACCATTGTAAGTAAGATAATTACAAAATTTTACAATACTACAAAATAAAACTCCTTTACTGAATTTAATTACTGTTTATAGTGGCAAACCTGGTGGTCTTGGTAGTCTTACAGGAGCTCAGAGTGTTTCCTTTCGTCAAGGTAGTAATGTAGAATTTGGTGCAGAAACTCATGAAAGAATGGTAAGTTCTTTACTTACGTCGATTTTCGAAAGTATCATCTTACAATTAGATAAATCATGTATCAATACGATAAATTATATATGTAAGTTTTTCTATTACTGTGTCTATGCTTGTCCTATTTATCATCATATGTCATGTTTAAAGGAACCTCTTGATGTGGAGTACAATTTGAATGACGTTACTAATAAAAACCGAGACTTCAGTAATCCAATGTACGATGCGGTGAATATGGAGAGCGGTGCCACCAATGGCACGGGCACTGGTAATTTGTTTGAAGTACCGGCAGAAATGAAGCCTTCCAGTATACAGCACAAAGAGCCCCCGCAGCTGCATTTAAAGAGAAGAGAACTAGATCCGACGCCCATCGATTCGGGGAAGGATACTCAACAACTGGTCGAAGAGGACAAGTCCGAGTGCTAGGATTATAATTTCTATCTAGGAATTCCTTCAGATCTGTTGTGCCTCGAACTTGAAATGCAGGGTGGAGTTTCACGAGTCTGCAAAGAAATATATGAAAGGACACAAACATAAATTAATTTACCAGTTTTACGTAAACACAGTGCGGATCACTACGCAATTGCTCGTGTACGTTATTTATTAAGCTATTCACCGAGATGTTTTTAGCATATGTGGCGATTAATTCAACGTTTTGTCTTATCCAGTGAAATCCGCGGATATGAGATTATCGAGATCTTTCTGAAAGAAAGATTTCTAAAAAGAAAAATATATCAGGATTATAAATTGTTATAGAGAACAAAAGAATTTTTTTGGATAAACGAGTTTATAAAACCTCAACGATAAATTTCTTAATTAGATTTTTAAATTTGGAAATCTTTATATTTTATATTCTTTTTCTCTCTTTTTAATATTGAATGGAAGAAAATTTTGAATATCGCCCCTGAATATTTTTGACAAAAGAATATTTTTATTTAGTAGTAATAAGTCAACTTTGCATATTCTTGCATCTAAGAATACTTCGACATGTTTAGGTTTTTATTTTTTGCCTTCTCAGACTTATGAGAATCTGTAATCACAGATTCTTATAATAAATCTCTAGATCCTTCCAGCCAGGAATTGTGAACTGGCTTTAGGATCTTGAAATTTCGATGAGTATAGTATGGCCGCCAGATGATAACGGTCGCGAGATAAATCGATGATATCGATTTCACAAGGGAGAATAGGACGAAAGCGAATTGCAATAGGCACAATCGTGTCATTTTTTACTAGATGTGTGATTTTTAAGTCTTGTAAATATAATTGCCAACAAAGTATAATGTTCATGTTATCCATGTACCATAAAAGACGCAACACATCCCTTTTTCTCAAGGTTGTTATTTAAAGTGTAACGATAACGACGAGACATTTCCAATAGCTAGGATGTGTATGTATATGTGTGTGTATGCGTGCATGTGCGCATAGTGCTCATTGATCCACTCAAATTGATACACTCAATTCATAAATAATTCTTTTAAACATTTGCCATATCTCTGTTTTTTAAACATTTTATAATCTTTACAATTTATATTATAATAATAAGATAAAATTTATATTATAATAATAAGATAAAATTATACAAAAGAAATATATATTATTATTTTATTAAAAAATTCATATCCACACAAAACATTTGAAAACGGAATAAAATTTATAAAATTTCGATCATTAGTAACTTAAGCATATCTCGTTTAATTATTTTTAATGTAGTTTGAGCACTTAGCGTACACGTGAAATTTATTTTCAACTACAATATAGCAGGATCAAATTTGATTTTGAGAAAAATAGAGATACAAAGCTCCAAAATATTGACCAATATCTTGATATTTAACTTAATTCAATTCTCATTATGTTTTTTTCCTTTATGTATTATAAAATAAAGCAATGAGAGAGAGAGAGAGAGAGAAAGAGAGAGAGAGAGAGAGAGAGAGAGAGAGAGAGAGAGAGAGGAGAGTATA
>NW_012130067.1:10584904-10604578 GCF_000143395.1 Atta cephalotes | reverse complement strand
GAGAGAGAGAGAGAGGAGGAAGTCTATTAATATTTCTATAACAACCAATGACTGAAAGTTCTCAATGGATAATATTCTCGGAGTTAAAAATGATCCTTCTAATTAAACTACAGTAGTTGAGCGTTAATGATGCACGTACGTTCATTCAAAAAGCTGTATTCTTGTGCGAAGTATTTTTGTAAGGCGTGGCGTTATATAGTTTTTGTATTGAGAAAATGGCCTTTTCCTTATTATGGCGAATAAAGGCGTGCAGGCTCGAGGAGACAGATGTTTCATATATGAGCGTTATTAATGTTATTTTTGTGAATGTTATTACAGAGCACATCGATTTTACGACAGAAAGAAACTTCTCTTGCGCGGCGAACATTATACTTTTGAAATATTCGCCCAGCCAACATCATTGTACATTTTACTAGATTATATAAAGTCGTATCTTCCTGCAAAAGATTGCTGAATTAAAAGAAATCGACAGCAATTTATTTTATAAAATAACTTCCTAAGCTTCGAAATCAGAGTAAACTATTTCAATAATTTTGTGTATCTTCTTTAGCTCTCTCTATCTTTTATTCTTTCTATTCGTTAATAGTTAGATTGTTTTACGTTTCGTAGTAATTTACTCTCTTTAATAATAATGGCAAAAAACAATCGAAATTAAAATAATCTCTATACATATATTTTATTATAGGATAGGGTGGGATTACTTTGTCAATTTCAACTTTAAAGTAATATGAAGATTTTCAAAAAAGTGTCTCACATATTGAATTACATTTCAAACGTAACTATAATTTATTATTCAACATAATATAACTTCTTGTAAATAATATAACGGAGAAAAACAAACATTTAAACTAATGCAAAATTTACGAAATTAGGAGTTGTTCCGCTCATTAAGGAGAATTTTCAAAAAAACGAATAAAATATGAAGAAGAAAATAATTCATTCGTATATAAAAAATTATAACTTAATTGATATAAAGGTTTCTTTGAAATGACCATGAAAATGACAATATATTTTACACCCTTTAATTATCTTTAATTACCTTTAATTACCTTTAATTATCAAAAACTTCAATCATGGTAGCGAAAAATTTCCCTTTGCTATGACACGTGCTTATATTACTTGAGAATGAAAACTCAAATACTATTGCTTCTTAAAAACGCAAACATATAACTTTTAAATGTTAAATATGTGCTATTTTAAAACATTATATTATTGCTGATAGGAATAATTCTATGAACGAAAAACTCTACCCTATCCTATCTGTTTATATTAAATATTTTTCTAATTTTTGATTTTATAAATGAAATAATTAAATAATTACTGATTTTGTTGAAAAAGAATTGAAAGATATTTAAGCTAATCCCAGCAAATAAGAAACATTCCAAAACATTTCAGCAACAAGAAAAATTCCAAAACATTCCTTGCAGCAACGTTTCAAAACGTTACTGAAATGTGTCTTGCTTAGTAGGATTGCTAATAACAATTATATGACATTCAACTTTTAATCAGATGATTAATGTAAATCGAACGTCAATTAATTCCTTTTAATGCACACATTTTTTGCAGAGTCAGTAGGCGTAATTCTTCTTCCGCGCAAACTATAATAATTACAGTATAATATCCTTGTATTGTTATAATAATTCGCTCAATAATGCAATTTTCAAATCTTATAAGAAAAATAAATTCATAAAATTTTTAGATTTTTTCATTTCGTAATATTATAATTTCAAAATAAGACTTTGTCTTTTTTAAATAATTCTGTAAATGTTAGATAGTTTAAACACATATAAATTCCGAAGACGGAACGTTCTTGCAAGTTAATCAATTTATATATAATACAAGGATTGTAATTTTATACCTCGATAAAGAGGATGAGAGATTAATGCAAACACGTTGTATATATATGTTTCGTAAGAACTAAAGGAAGAAAATTATATAATATTGACCTATCCTCCGTACAGATTATTATACATAAAAGAGTATATAAATAAATAAATAAATATATATTTTTTGTTGCAATCGACTTTGACCTGGGCAGGACTCCAGAATGTCCTAATATTATCACGATCAATATTTTGTGTATTCTTTTATCAAGTTGACAAAATAACAATTGTTAATATATTGTGCAAAAATATCAAATAGATACCGTCCAAGAATAAACTGTAAAGTTGATAATCCAATTTTCCTTATGCTTATGCTATCTCAAAGGCACATGATGTGTTGCATCCTTTATGTCCGATTACGCAAATTATATTTTTTTACGAGCACAATATATCAGTTCCTTTATATGATTTTTATTCCACCAATATCTTCCTTCGATTAATAATTTTAATTATAATTTTATGTATTTTATTCAATTATATTAATATTATTATTTAAATTGATTTCATTTCCGATCAATTGTGATTTAATTATTATATTTATAATAAAAAATTTAGATTGTAACGTTTTCTATATTGACATAACATCGATTGTTCGTTCTGTCATTTTTGTTCTTGAAATTTTAATTCTTTAAACTTTAATACGAGAAACTAATTTTATACAATATCTAAATATTGACATAACTCTTGTGGACAATCAAGAGTGGATTAAACTGACAACGAAAAATCCCTCATTTTGCAATTTTCGCAATAATGAGATATTAATTTTTAAAAATTGCTGAATGAGTTCATATCCACCTACATTGACCGTTAATTATTGCGAAAATTGTACAATGATAAAGGACTTTTCGATTTAATTTAGATTCCATTCTACTTAGTGTTATATCAATAATTATGGGACACCCTGTGTAATACTTAAGAACATTTATACATATATGCGGCATGGAATAGTAAGAATAAGCATACTTTTAATTAATTTTCCTGTTATGTGTACAATTTTAAAAATTATAAAAAAATAAGCTAACAGTTTTCTTTATAAATTCTGTAAGAAAAACATTATAGCACTAACAGTTTGTCAGTAACAAAAACGTGTCTAGCGAGCGTGGAATGCGTATATAGTACGCAAATGACCAAAGCCAGAAGCTAGAGACAGTCGAAGTCGAAATTCATTGATTGTACTCATACAATGCGATAAAATAGCAATTTCCTGAATATTGGCAGCATCTTTACTAAGATTATTTTTCTCTATTGTTCATTTCTATCAATATATATGTACGTATGTATAAGATTTAAGATTAACTTTAATATTTCTATCAATAGATTAACTTTAATCTTGATTAACTTTAAGACTTTTTATCTTTTTCTAATTTTTAGAAAAAGTTAATTCCTAAAGAGAACAAGAAAGTCAAAATAATATCATATTGACTTAAAAAACATAAATTTAATCAATAATTGGTCGATGTGACGACAAATTGATATTATTTTGAATTTTTTATTCTCCTTGGACTCTAGAAAAAGAGTTCTTAGAAGTAGAAAAAGATATTAAGATCCTGACAAAATTTTTTTTTTAGAATTTTCTCGAAATTT
This sequence comes from Atta cephalotes, assembly GCF_000143395.1. Classification (NCBI taxonomy): domain Eukaryota; kingdom Metazoa; phylum Arthropoda; class Insecta; order Hymenoptera; family Formicidae; genus Atta; species Atta cephalotes. Next base: position 10,601,111 of record NW_012130067.1, on the reverse strand, counting down.
TTCTAAAATTACATTCCAAAATCGAATAAATTTGGATTTTTTGAAAAATTTTTTCCAAATATAATATCAGGTTGATCAGAAAGTTCGTTTTTTTTAGCACAAAATTGTATATTTACAATATCTTCATCAAAAAGAAACGAAATTTAAATTTAAAAAACGATTGAAGCTTGAAATCCCTACTTTCGAAAGATTACTATGAGTTTCTATGTGTTTGGTAATTTTTACATACAGAAAACTACGAGCTGAAAAAGATGGAAAATTTTCTTTTAATTTTGGGTCTATCATTTGCAAAAATTTTTGGCTTTCCATCCAAGTGAAAACTTAAAGTTTTCCCTACAAAATCGCTTTTTAAAAATATATTCCTAAGATTTTTTTGTTACTAAGTTATCGCGAATTAAATAAAAGAAGCATTTTGACTTTGATTGCTCATAACTTTATTAAAAATCATCGTATCTTAATTTAAAAAATCAATTTTTAAAGCTAAAACTTTGCTCTATTAAATGATATAATAATAACAACAAATATATTCTATGTATAATCTTGAGCTAAAAAAAACGTCACGAACTAACCCAATATATTTATAGGAATTTATCAAAAATTATCTAATTTGATATATATTTTTCCTACAAAAAGTCTGTTCATGTTTTTTCAGAAAAATTCGATATAAGGCATAAATTTATTTGATTTTACAATAATAGAAAGATGGATTTGCTCAAAAAATTTCGAGTATTTTAGCTTTTTCAACAAATGCGACTTTTTCAATTTTTTCTGACATATTCGGTGTCTTATTGTTAAAATTTATTCAATATTTATGGAAACGCGCATTTGTTCGAAATATCTCGATTTTTCCCAAAAATCTTTCCGACTTTTTCGGACAAATATGATATATAGTGCCACATACAACACAAGAATTACTCGATTTTAAGAAAAACTCCAATTTAATCGAAAAATCTCAATTTCTCTTTTTTTAACAAATACAACTTTCCACCTGTTTAGAAAGTCAGTACCTTTCGCTGAAAATTATTCGCTTTTAATGAAAAAGCGGGTTTATTAGAGTTTGCTATTATATTGTTTCTCGCATGTAAAATTTAGTTAATCTCTCTAATATAACCAGATTTATGCACTTACTGTTAGTGCGATGTTCGTATCAAGGAAACTAATGAATATACAGGGTATCCCGACTTTTTGACATATCACTTGTGGACAGGACGAACTAAATTGAATCAAAAAGTTCTTTACCATCTTGCAATTTTTACAATTTTTTTTAGTTATTCAATAAGCAACTGATAATGTATAAAATTAATTTATAAAACAACTTTGCATCGATTTTACCCATTTATTCGACAATTTTTAGGATAAGGGTTGAGAATATCCCAGTCACGTGTAAAGGCACGTCTGTGATTAATCTTCCTTCCTGACAAAGACTAATCACAAATAAAATATCTTTAAGGAGGTTGTGTTCCGATAACTATGTCGAAAATATTTGTTTTAATTACAAGGTTGATAGCGCTGTAATTAACAGCTGTGTGCATAAAAGATTAGTTGATTCAGCTGAGTTTCCACTTGGTTTATTGGCTTGTTCAGAAAGGAAGTTTTTTTACTTTTACAATATATATAGTTGATTATTTATTAGAAGTAAAATGAATGATCGATGTGAATACTCGCAAACCAACCCGAATATTAGGCTAATCACGGCGTGTGACATCGGCCAAGCGAGATTAGATTATCCGACACTTATGTTGTCTCATAGTGATGTAAATTGTTTATACTTTATTATATCTGTTGAAATGATATTTTTATTATATCTATATAATTTCGTTACTAGTTTAGCTGATTGTAATTGAAGTAGAGAATGAATAACACAAATACCAATTGAAGAAGCGGGTAACGTAGAAGATTCATAATCCAGAAGTGCCAGGTTCGAATCCCATTAAGGTATATTTTTTAATACCAATTTGAAGTAGTTAATTTCAGGTAAAATTATTATAAATGTCTTAAGAATAAAATTTGTAACTCTTAAATATGAATGTTTTTTTTTTTCGAATATTAAACTAGTGTCAGCTCTGATCCATTTCAATCCATTTAATCCATTCTCATTTGCTGAGTTGACAACACTGTTGACTTTCGACATTAGGTTAGATTGCGGCTAGTTTCATTCTATGACACATGTATGATTGAATATGTTTCTCTCTCTCTCTCTCTCTCTCTCTCTCTCTCTCTCTCTCTCTCTTTTTTCTCTCTTTATAATTTATTATTATGTTTTTAACTTAAAAAACCTATAACGATTGCAGAAAATGTAGTAAAATATATTTGAAAATATATATATTAAAATATATGAAAAAAATATTAATGTACATATATTAATATATAAATAACGTCATATTTCCTAAATTTATTCAATATATAACTGGAAGTGTAATCTTCTTCGTAAATTAATAAATTGATTAATAAAAAGATATATATATTTTTTTAATTCAGTACAGTATTTATTTTATTTAATACAACAATAATCTTATATTGAGTATTAAAATTTTTATTTAACATTATAATAAAAAAATACGTAGAGATATTTTTTTAAAAAAAGATATTGATACAATAATATAAATATGTATTAATAATGCTAATTTAATATATTTATAACGTTTAAAATATTAAAACATATAACTTTTATCATATGACTCTTATCATATAACTCTTATCACATAATTCGTATTACATAATTCGTGATATTAAAATTAAAACATTCTTTTAGTATAAAATAATTATCAATTACTTATGAATTAGTTATGAATTTGCCTTTATAACGAAGTATCTTCGTATAAAATAACTTCGTATAAAACACGTATATGAAAATAATATTTTAACCTCAATTAACTGTCAATTATTAACTATCAATTACTAATGCGCAAGAAATTTCGAGTAGAAATGCCAACCTCATTTTCAGAATGCAACGTTGCCAAGTTATATAATCTATAATCATTGAATATAAAATATTAAATTATTATTTGCATTTCTTAATAATAAAATATTAATATTATGATTTATAATTAAAAATTAGCAATCAATGTTATCTTTTAATTTTAATAAATCATAAATTAGCCTTTCTTATTATTAAAAGATTTTCATATATTAGATTGACATTATCAATAAAAAACAAGAGCATACTTTCCTCACTATCTATCCCGCAAGTGAACAATCGTACATCCTTAAATGTTTACTTTTCATTAATTTTACATTTTTTATGGTTCGTTTTCAAAATTCATTAATTTAACGTTTATTTAACGTTTATTAAATGTTTATTTTACATTAATTATTCATTTCAAATAAAGATTTAAAGAAATGTTTAAAGAATTATTTTTTAAATGTTTGTTTAACGTTTATAAAATGTTTATTTTACATTATTTATTTATTTAAAATGTGATGATAAGAAACATTTATTTCACATTTATTTAACGTTTAGTAAATGTTCATTTCACATTAATTATTTGTTTGAAACATTTTTTTGAAACACAAACACAACAACAATGGTTTAAAGAAACATTTATTGTTTATTTAATGTTTATTAAATCTTTTTTAAATATTTATATGGCGTTTAAGAAATGTTTGTTTCTTGTTATTTATTTATTTAAAATATGATTAAAAATCATTTATTTAACATTTATTATAAATATATAAAAAATATTATTTTCTAAACCTCAAATTAATAAAAAACGGTTCGGAATAATAAAATAATCACGGAAGAGTAGTTAATACAATATAATTGCATTAAGTATATCATATAATATATGAACAATAAGAACTGTGTGCATCAATAAGAAGTGTATGCATCAATAAGTGGCGTGATGGATAAGATATGAGACTCATAATCCTGAGATCTCAGGTTCAAAATCCGATCGGTAAAAATGAAAAAAATTATTGGGTGTACAAATAAGTTTCCGCCGTTTGCAAAAGACGGCACCACTAATAAACTATAGTTAAAATTGTTTGATGTAAAACATATCGTAAGATTGGACATCCGGCAACACCATAACTTTGAAATATTAGCGATTTTATCAGCATCATATATTTTTTTATACGAAAATGTCGAGTTTTGAGCCGAATAAGTGTCATTTGCAGGAACTTTTGATTTACTTTTTTAATTTGAAGAAATCTGCAGCTGAGGCTCATAGATTGCTTATAGAAGCATATGGTGATGCTGCCTTAAGTGAGAGAAGTTGTCGTGAGTGGTTTCAAAAGTTTAAGAACGGTGAATTTGACGTCGAAGACAAAGAACGTAGCGGAAGGCCGAAAGTGTACGAAGACGCGGAATTGGAAGCATTATTGGATGAAGATTCGTGCCAAACGCAAAAAGAACTTGCACTTACATTAGGAGTGACTCAACAATTTCATATCGTTTGAAATCATTGGGAATGATTCAAAAGCAAGGGAATTGGGTTCCATATGAATTGAAGCCGAGAAACGTTGAACGCCGATTTTTCACATGTGAAATGCTGCTTGCCAGGCATAAATGAAAGGTTTTTTGCATCGTATAGTCACTGGTGATGAAAAATGGATTCATTACGATAACCCAAAGAAGAGGAAATCATGGGGATCACCTTGCTATGCTTTAACATCGACAGCCAAGCCGAATATTCATGGAAAAAAACTCATGTTGTGTATTTGGTGGGATTAGCTTGGTGTCATGTATTATGAGTTGCTTAAACCGAACGAGACTATTATTGGGGCTCTTTACCGAACATAATTGATGAGATTGAGCCGAGCACTCAAGGAAAAACGCGCCCACTATTACTTCAAACATGACAAAATTATTCTCCTGCATGATAATGCTCGACCACATGTTGCGGTGTCGATCAAAACCTACTTAGAAATACTCAAATGGGAAGTTCTACCCCACCTGACTACCACTTCCGATGACGCATGGTCTGTCTGAGCAACATTTCACATCATGAAGATACCAAAAATTGTATCGATGATTGGATAGCCTCAAAAGATAAAGCGTTCTTCCGACGCGGTATCCACATGCTATCAGAAAGATGGGAAAAAGTAGTAGCTAGCGATGGCCATTACTTTGAAAACATTATGTATCGTTCTTTCATAATAAATGCTTAATTTTTGATAAAAAATGGTGGAAATTTATTTGTACTCCCAATAAAATATAATTAAAAATTAGAATTAATTAATAAAATTAGTTGTCTAATGTTTAGGCACTGTCGATAAAAAAAAATAAATTTAAAAAATTCTACAGTGTTATTGTTTTCTAATTTTGTTCAAATAATTATGACATTAAAAAATGTTTTTTTAATGTTAAAGAAATGTTTCTTCAAACGTTAAAATAATTTTTTTCATAATACAGCTTTAATATAGCTTTCATAGACTTGGTACGATTATAATAACATGACGGCGGACAGAGTTTAGAAACCGAATCTAGTGAGGCCTGCCTAAGATCCTGCAATGGTTGATAATTTAGTGCAGTTTCTGCGGAAGCTTTTAATAAGGATTATCTGGCTCATGGTGGTTTGACTGTTAAAGTCGCCAACCAAATCACGCTACCCTTTACATTTTTGTGCTGCTAGACACTTGGTGCATGAGACTCTGGCTTTTCGAAACTTCATGAAATTATTTCTGTTGGGGTGTGAGATGAACCTTCCTACCGATCGTCCTCTATCCTCTACCGCCCTGGTGCACTCCTCGTTCCAAGGGGCGTCAAGATTTTTTTCCCTGTACGTTGCTGCGCAGAAAGTCTTTGCCTTCTAATACGAGACTCTTGGCAATATCGAGTATAGATATTGTACAAAAATGTTGTACCGCCCGATCGGATCGGTTTCCTCTTCTAGAGGAGATGCCACGGTCGAAGACAGCAGGCGACGATACAATTCATCGAGTTCCTCTTTTCTTAAGAAAAGCTTATAACGAATGTTGGATTTAAGGCAAACCTGAGCACCGATTTGCGTGACTACCGTTGCTGTCATGAGTGTCCTTGTCCTTGTAAGAGTCACGCATTATGGCCAATAAAACCAGATCAATGATTGAGGTGGATGAAGTCGAGAAATGCTTAAGCGTGGGAGTATTTTCATTAGAACAACCAAATCGAAATCTTTAATGGCCATCATGAGTTTTTTGCACGAAGCAGACACTCTTTTACAGCCCCAGATTGTATAGACTGTGAGCATTCATGTCCCCTAAAACAAGATAATTTATAATTATTCAGTTTATTAAATAAACTCTGATAAAATGAAGAAGGGGTATTTTGCCCCGAATGTCTATATAAATTGACTATTGTGATTGGCTCCTCTGAGGAAGACAACTTGATGAGGTATTCCACCGAAGGATGTTCAATTCCATTGTATCATAGGTCAAATTCTCTCGTACAAGTGTGCAAACGTCCCTATCGCCGGCTTGTGCGATATCTTTTTTAAGAACCTTAAAACCCTTGACTTTGAGATTACTAGATTGCTTTAGCAGGGATTCCTGCAAGTAGAGTATATCATATTCTTTAACGATGGTTAATGAGGGAAGATTGTAGCGAATGCCACAACAGTTCCATTGAAAAACTCTTATTCGATTTGTGGGTCGATTTGTGGGTCTGCTGAGGAATACACGTAAGCTATCGGCAGAGTCTCTCCCCCCAACCCCGAGGAAGGGGGCGCTCCCTCAGAGACGCCAGCGCGCGAGAGTCACTGTTAATTTGATGGAATGATTTAATTCCGCAACCATATCCATTGTCATAAGTGTAACTGCGCATATTAGAAAAATTAGATTGTTGAGCGTAAAATGGAGCAGGATTATCTGAAGAAGATCTCTGAGAGTTATCATCCTTCCCTCATGAGGGGGAAATAGGAACTGGAAGCTATTACATAATCCAACAAATGAGAATGGATTAAAATGGATGAAATTTTTTTCTATACAAATGCATATTTTAAATAGCGAATACTTTTTTTGGATTTAATTGGATTCAATTAGATTCAATTGGACGCAATTGGATTGAAAAACTTTCTTATACAAAGTTTTGAATTGAACAGTATTCACAATGCACGGAAAAAGCTAATATTATTTTTAGATTGAAAGGCATAGAAATATGCTCCATGCAATTCTTATAAATGAATAAAAATGCATTCAGGATTGAAAAGCATTCATTTTAACATTTATGAATCAATATTTCTGAAAATCTGAATTCATTTCAATTCATTTCAATCCATTCCCGTTTGCTGGGAAGATTTTGACTAAATCCATAATTACGCTCAGAGCATTGGATAAATCGTTATTTTGAAAACGCGCGAGCAAGTTAAAGAGCACGAAGAGAAGATTCGTGAGATTATTGTTATTTTTGTTACCTGCTCCTTGGGCTCGCTGACATCTCCTCTCCTCGGAGGGAGGGGAGGGGAGGACATCTTGGCCCAAAAAAGTGAGAGTACTGTTGAATTCATATACCGCATCACGGTGCGCTTCTCTGTCGAGATTTACTTCCTTAATGTGAGATGTGCCTTGTCGGGCTGGGCGTTGCTGACCAGTTGTATCCTCACGAATTCTGTTAAAAACCTGCCCACCAGAGAGGGCGAGACCTTATTGCATTGGCATAAGAACTGGTATCTCAGGCCATCTCTTTACATAAAGATCAAATCTGTTATTGCTCTCAAAGGAATGCCCCTCCTTGGGAGACTTCCTCCTCGGAAGATAAGGAAAATTATTGTAATCAGGAGATGCAAGCGAACTAGGCGAGCCGGAATTAGGTGCTGCTATAACTATTCTCCTGGTGTCGGCGATTAAGATATTTTCGACCGCCGCCATGTTCACTATAATTCTCTGCTTGTGTATAACGGAATAGATGTTTGCTGTGACCCAGTGTTTACTCTGACAGTTGATACACTTGGAGGAATCTTCTTAAAGACGGCAATTGGTGTTCATCTCACTATGTCTATTTTCGTCATAATACAAGCACCTCGATATACTTTTGCACGAGTTACTAACATATCCTACACGACAGCACGTATAGCAAATGCGAGCTCGAAGAATGAAAGGACGAACTTCATGTCTAATTTTAAATAAGTATACTTTTTGGGGAAGGATTTGACCCGCGAGTTTAATTCGGATCGTTCTGGAAGGAATGTATTTTACTTTATCTTCTTTTTCGTATCTGCGATTTAATCTTTGCATATCCAAGATTTTTGTCCTTGGCAATTGGATTCCAAGTGATTCCTTAGCGTGTCTATATCAATTTGTTGCGGATTCTGAATGATTGTCCTTAATACCTTAAAAGCAGGGATAAATGCGTGGAAGTTATGTTTAATAAAGACTGAGTTTTTTACGAGCCTGTTAGCCGCCGCGGCCGAATTAACCTCAATGAAAATCTTGCCCCTTTCGATCTTATTGATTTCTTGAACATCAGGAATGTCGGATTTTGCAATAATGCTACTGATGAGGGTAGCATGTAATGTATTTTCTCTATATTGTTTGATATACGTACACTGCGTATGGGCCAAGATCACGCAGACCGTATCATAACATGTTAATATTTGCACTATTAGCTGAGAGGCACTTGCTGTGTTGTTGCCGGAGTTCTGTCCAATGATCTGATTCAAGAAGGCGCCCCCGTGGGCGCGCTCGCGCATTTCTTGGCGGGAATCATCCGCTCGTTGATTTTCCTCATCCCCCTCACATTGTCGAGAACGCTTCCTGCACACGTTCTCATAATCCATATCCATATTCCTTCTGCGTGACCATTGGGGATGATTCAAGGACTTCTTAACTTTCCAGAATTACGCTTTTATGCGCCACCATTGTTCATGTTCCCATCGGCACTATTATTTGTTGTAGCCGTGTCGATATTGTTACGCGTAGGATCCGAAGCATTAATTCTTGCCTCTTTAAAAAGGGATTGCGATCCTTCTTCAAATTAGGAAGAATTTCTGATTACAAGTTATTTTTCGAGATAGAGGAATCATAAATAAAGATTGAAGAATCAAGAGAAAAAAAGAAGAAGCACAGCAAGCACCGTCTCTCCCCCCCCCTCCCCCCTCCAGAGACGAGGCCATGGCGGCCCGAGAAAAACTTTTCAATTGTTCACAAATGGATAGGAGTTAACTTTAATCGCAATTAATTTAAAAACTATTATAGCCTCAATTTTGATATTAGGATTATTGTTTTATTTTTAAGTCAGAAATATGTTATTAAAATTTCGGTCATGAATTGTAAGACATTCTGTATATACATATACATGTATATATTATATGCATATTTATGCATATATATGTATATTCATATATGTATATTCCTACATAAAAAATTTTTTATCGGGAATTGTTTGACGTTAACATGACGTTTATTCTGCTTGGCCTGTAATTATTAATTATTCGTGTAAATGATAGACGTACGATTTAAAATATATCTTACAGTAGGAAACGTTTTATCATTCGTTATAATATTTAATCGTAACTAAATGCGTCTTACTGTTTTTAAATAAAAAAGTGGGACAGATCTTATAAGTATGTAAAGTGCCAATTTAAGTCATGCATTTATCATATAGCGTGTCCGCTGACCATTGATTTACGGATCACATCTATTACAAACAATATCTTTTTTCGCTCGAAATTATAAATTTTGTGAATTGTTCAATATTATTGTATTACAGTAAGTATAATTTATACATTTGTATAATTTGTTAAACACAATTTATTATTGTTATATAATTAAATCAATGTTTACAAATATAAATATAACTATAACTAATATAAATATAACTATTAGCTACAGTATCTGAAATAAGTAATCATACAATGCTATTCCTAAAACTGAGTCGAAAAGTCCTCTACCATTTTGCGATATTCACAATAATTAACGAGATATTAAATTAATAATTCAGAAGATCTCCGTCATGCGTACTGTCAACACAATTAACTACATCATTAAATCAGACAATTTAATGGTGTATCTCGGTTTTACCGTACTATCCAAATGTATATCACTAAAAAACACAACACAATTTTTCAAGACTGTAATATTGAGAAGGAAATTCAAAATGAGTCAAAACGTATATATATTGTAATACATAAATCATATTGTATTATTAATGTGATATATTAACATTGCTTAATAAGATCCTGAATAGAATTCCAAAAGACTTTCTTATTATATTAGGTGTTATTTGTTTCCGCCGTTTTCCTATAGATGGCTTTAGCGTAAGTGGTGGTCGAAATAAATAGATCATAGACGTCATACAATAAACTTGGGCATCTGTCAACATAATCATAGAAACATTAGTCGATTTGTGTCTTATCATAAAGTTATTCTCGATTGAAAATATCAGTTTACGAGCCAAATTCTCGTCATTTGCGGGAGATTTTATTATATTTAATTTTTTGCTTCAATATGAAGAAATCTGTGGCTGAGACTCATCGAATGCTCTCAAATACTTATGGTGAGGCCGCTATTAGTGAAAGAACGTGTCGTGAGTGGTTTCAACGCTTCAAGAACGGTGATTTTGACAAGGTCATGCTCTGTATTTGGTGGGACCAACTCGGCGTAGTGTATTATGAACTATTATGAACTATTATAACTAAAACCGACTGAAACAATCACAGGCGATCGGTATCGAACGCAATTGATGCGTTTGAGCCGAGCATTAAAAGACAAACGGCCGCAATAGAACAAGAGACACGATAAAGTGATTTTGCAGCATGACAATGCTCGACCCCATGTTGCGAAAGTGGTCAAGACATACTTGGAAATGTTGAAATGGGAAGTCCTACCCCACCCGCCGTATTCTCCAGACGTTGCTCCCTCTGACTATCACTTGTTTCGATCAATGGCACACGGCCTGGCTGACTAGCACTTCCGGTCTTATGAAGAAGTAAAAAATTGGATCGATTCGTGGATAGCCTCAAAAGATGACCATTTTTTCGACACGGGATTCATACGCTACCCGAAAGATGGGAGAAAGTAGTGGCCAGCGATGAACAATACTTTGAATCATAAATGTATAACCAGTTTTTTACAATAAAGCCTCGAATTTCGGAAAAAAAACGGAAGCAAAGTTGTACACCTAATATATATGAGATATTAATTTCTAAATATTGAAAAAACAGATAAAATCAATGTAAGACAATTTTAAGATATCTTTCAGTGTTCTTTGAAATATTTTGAAGATATTTCTTAAAGAACTCTAAAAGTTGTCTTACACGTCGAGTTTATGAAATACGTCATTCTTTATTATGAAACTTTAATTTATTATAGTGTATATATATATATATATATATAGTATATATATTTATTATAGTATATATATTTAAACCAATGCCATTCTCCATTTAATTCTTGTGGGAAATTACTCAGCCCCTACAACACGAAATATTGCAGCAATATTATTTTGAAAGATTGTAATATCTCTATATCTGTAAAAAATAAAATATTCCTATAATATTATGCAATATTTCAATAATTACTCTAGTTCTATTAATTGCTAACATATTATTAGCATCATACTCCAAAATACATACGATAAAGTTATGATAAAAAAATATTCGGGAGTCTAGAAAGCATATCCAAGATGTTTCGATTCTCGTCCGGAGTGCCATCCAGATATCACTCCATTCTTGTTATTTACCAAAGCAAGAAATTATCCGGAGAATTAAACATCCAGGTGGGAATCCGAACACGCCTCAAAAAAATTAAGGAGACTCACTAATTAGATTTGCGTATTCCTTAGGACCCCTAGACGTTTTCTTCTTACAAGAAGCTTATTCTTCTAATGGTAGAGCCGAATACTTATTTAGTGAATTGTATTATAATATTGTAATAATATATTACAATATTTTCTACAAAATATTAAAATTACAATATTTTGCAATATTGTTGCAATATTTTCAGTAAAATATTATAATTACAATATTACGCATTATTGAAATATTGCTGCAATTCGTGCTGTAGGGGAGAGCACTCTCTACTATAATATATTTAAAGGATATTGAAATTGGTAAGGTGTAACCTAAAATACATATTTACCGATTTAGCTAAGATTGCATTAGTTGATCGTCTATAATATCCATAAATATTGAATAAATTTTTCTCTTGAGAAAGAGCATAGAAAATAATGTTTTCTTAAAATTGATTCTAGTGCGCGTTGCCAAAGTATCTGTATTTCCTTATTTCTCATGATCATTAGGTGTAATTTATACAATAGATATATGAAACAATATTAAACAAATTAATATTAAAATTGCTTAATTAGAAACAGTACAATATCGCTTATAGAAGAACATGGCGGAGTAATTTTTTCGTGTTTAATAATGACATAAAATTGAATAAAAGACGCAATATTATGAGAATCTTCATCTGTATTTAGTGAAATGATTTTTAGAAGATAACCGAAGGGTTTCAAGATGAAAGCCCTAGTGTATGTTCTGCGATGAAAGCAAATGAAATAAATTTTGAAAAAAATCATACAATACATTTTGTGAAAATTAATTTAGAAACCTAATATTTTTGGAAGTTTATATGATATTGAAAAAATATTAAATTAATATTAATATTCTCGAATATTAAATTGCAACGTCTGTAAGATATTAATTCAATAAACATTGAATATTTCGCTGCAATATTATTTACATTGTTTCATGATAACATATCAATGTTATAGAAACCTTCAAATCAATGTCAAAGTATATTTAAAATGATGTATTCAACATATTTGAAAACGTGTTACACTATTGAATATCGTATAAATAACATCGTAATATAATAAATTTTATTTATTTATTTATTATTGGGTATATAGTAATTTAATGTGATTAGTTATGCTATTGAATGTACTCAGCAAAAAACATTGTTTATTTTAGATGTCTTTCTTGAAAAAAGTTGTCCTTATAACAGGGGCCAGTTCAGGAATTGGAGCTGAAACAGCTATTCATCTGGCTCAGCTTGGTGCATCACTGTCGATAACAGGGCGTAATAAGCATAGTTTAGACAAGGTAGCTGAACAATGTGGACAACCCAAGCCGTTTGTCATAATAGGAGATCTAACTAATGAGAATGATGTGAAAAATATTATCGACTTGACAATCAAGCATTATGGAAAATTAGATGTTTTAGTTAATAATGCTGGAATTTTTGAATTAGGTAGTATAGAGACTGCAAGTTTGGAACAGTATAACAAGTATGTAATGATAAGTTGATAATATGTACGAGTATAAACATGCATGGATATTGATGAATTGTGTTTTATTTTAAAAATATATTGATATAACGAAAACGTGTTTTTGTTGTAAATATTAGTATTTTCAACGTAAATGTTCGGTCAATATTCCAATTGACTGTGTTGGCAGTACCACATTTAATCAAAACGAAAGGCAACATTGTAAATATTTCAAGCGTAGTTGGATTACTACCATTGAGGAATAGCCTGATATATTGCATGAGTAAGGCGGCTTTGAATCACTTTACGCGTTGCGTTGCTTTAGAACTGGGATTACGACAGGTAAGGATAATGGCTGTTTTCTTTTTTCAACAATAACATTATAAATATTATTTTGCGTCATAAATTATTTTCTTAAAATATGATAGGTGCGTGTGAATGCCGTAAATCCTGGCCTTGTAAAAACACATATCTTTCGGAACTGTGAAATGAACCAAGAACAGCTTAAAATCTTTTTCGAGAAGTTAAAAGAATGGCATGCTTTAGGAAGAAATGGCGATGCTTTAGAAATCGCAAAAACCATTGCATTTTTAGCCAGTGACGATGCTAGTTTCATAACAGGAGTGACATTATCTGTGGATGGAGGTATGCATATTATGTCACCTGCTCTTCCGTCATTTGTATAAAGAAAAAGTATGTTATATTATTTTTTTATGGCTGGATTTCCCATGGAATACCAATATTTTCGAAATTGTGAAAAATCAGAAAATTTATTTTAAATATTTTATGAAAAAAGATAATTACTATATAACAGAAGAATCCGTAAGAAAATAAAATTTTAATATATTTTTTATTATAACAGAAGATAATAAAAGAATCTTTTAAATTAAAAGACCATTTGAGGTTAGAATAACAGTCCATTTTATGAAAAATTGCTCCATGAGGAACGAAGCCATCAAAAAATCGAAACGTAAAAAGTAATCATAGTAACAAAAAATTTAAATAATTTTCAATAAAATTGATTTTTGAAGTAAAAGTATTTATTTTTTTTCTATAACAATTTAAGTGATAAGAACATGATAATATTATAAGGATTCTTAAAACTATATTCTTATCTGTAATTTGCGCAGAATACATACACCTTGTTGAAAATCTTTGAATAAAATCCTTATTATATCTAAAAGCTGAAAAGTCTAGTTATTGTACAGCAAGTCCACATCTAATAAAATCACTAGAATTATAAAGTACCGCAAACTTACCTCCATACCTCCATTTTGATGTAAAACGTGGTCATTTTTAAACTTATGTATTTGTATAAATGTATTTTATTGGGAAAATAAAGCCGTAAAATATGTAAACCAACTTTTTAATTGTAAATAATTTATTTATGAACCAAAAAAATACTGTACAAATGCCTAATTTTTGTATTTTTTAGTCTAATACAGATTTATTTGTTGTTGAAGTGTTAGTGCAGAAAAGTTTATGCACAGGTTGTGTGCGCAGAGGCGCAGAAATAAGTACGAGTTTCGCGATAATACTCTCTGATGATACTCATTTAGTTATTTCCAGTCGCCATGTGTTTAGCGCCTTACCTGTGCACGCAGTCCTTCCTGCACGTTATTGGCATTGCTCTTGCCATTAACTCCGAAAAGCGAGTTCCTGATTGAAACATACTTGCGAAGAGGGTGCCATCGCTAAGCGGACGCCGCGCCATTATAAGAGAATCTTTTCGAGATTGCGTCCACAAAAAACGTATAAGTCCCGCGATTTATATATATAAAAATAAAGTGTGTTCAAATTCTCTCTCGTCCCAGTATTAAGATTATATGATTCTTCGCACGAAACCGAACTGTACACTGACGCGAGTTCCACACCTTAGATGCAATACTAATGTAACGACAAAACTCCAATGTCTTCGGACCAGTATCTTATTATAGTGAACGAACTAACGAAGTAGAAAGTCGCTATCATTCGTTCGAGTTAGATATGTTAGTAAAAGCTGTCAAGAGATATCACATATATTTATACGGCACAAAATTTAAAATAATCACAGATTGTAATGCCTTGGCATATGTTTTAAAGAAGGCTAGCATCAATCCGCGAGTCAACAGATGGATTTTGTGCATGCAAAACTATAATTTCGATGTGAAAATGCTATATGTAGATGCCTTAAGCAGAATTAGCGTAACAGCGATAGATACCATATCTTTGACGAAGGAATTGTATTATAAGTAGTTAGACCCTATTTGCGTAAAATTGCTCGAAAGCTAGAACATTCCGAAGATGGTAAATTCAAATTAATCGACAATT
Organism: Atta cephalotes; assembly: GCF_000143395.1. NCBI lineage: Eukaryota > Metazoa > Arthropoda > Insecta > Hymenoptera > Formicidae > Atta > Atta cephalotes. The sequence continues at coordinate 10,585,678 of NW_012130067.1, read as the reverse complement.
TGTTATATTGAATAGATCGATACCGCGCTAGATTCGTTGTATCCGAGAGTATGATACAACAATTGTTACGAACATATCATAATGAATTAGATCACGGAAGCGAGAAAACTTATGAGGGACTTAGTTTAAACTATTGATTCGCTTCGATGTGTAAGAGAGTAAAACAATACATTAGTAATTATTAAACGTGTCATTGCGAATAACAACGAATGTCAACGAATGCCAAAGAAAATGAGATGCAAATTATGCCCACCCATAGTTAGTTGTTCCGTATTCTTCATGTGGATCACATGGGTCTTTTATCTGAAGTTTTGGATAATTCAAAACATATTCTAGTCTTGATCGATGCATGTACTCGTTTTGCTTCGCTATTCATTGTGAAGACTATTTCTACTCAAGAAGTAATAAAAAATTTGACTCCATTGTTTGACATGTTTGGAAATCCGAATTAAATAGTTTCAGACCGGTACTGCGTTTACTTCTAGTGAGTTTCTACAAGTGCGTAAAGTAAAACATAGACAAGTAGCGATAGCAGTTCTTTGGGCTAATGGACTAACTGAATGTGTAAACCGATTGTTAAATCCTCCTTTAGAAAAGTTATAACTGAAGACGACTAATGGCATAAATACTTATTTACTATCTATATATATATATATATATATATATATATATATATATATATAAGTACGTAACTAACGTAAACTTAACGTTTACTTAACTTAAATAGTAGTTATTACTTACTACTACTAATTAACTTAACGTTTAAAACGTAAA
>NW_012130067.1:10581090-10584884 GCF_000143395.1 Atta cephalotes | reverse complement strand
TATACTACTTACTAAGTAATAATAACGTAGACGACTAGAGTTATATATATTATATATATATATATATATATATATATATATATATATATATATATATAGAATGTCCAAGAACAAACTTTTGTCCTTAAAATGATGTATTCCTGACATAATTCTAAAAGACAATTTTTTCTTTGCCAAAATTCTATACATAGCTTAGTTTTTGAATTATAAATGAAAATAGTGAGCAAATTACAGATCGCGTACGGAAGATAAGCAGGGGCGGTGCAACGCACCGTCTGACAATTTCGATCAGCTGCTTGCTACGCGTGAAATGCGTGACACAATGATACGCGCCGTACACGTATCTTCCCTCTTTCTCTCTCCCATGTTTCCTATCTTGTAAAAGTCTTCACCGCAATCGAGAAAAAAAGCAGGATGATATTGTCACCGTGAATTCCGAGATTCTCATAAATTCACACCAAATAATAATAAATTTTTGTTTTTTCTACATCAATTGTATTGCGGTCACATTTACACGAATTTTTCTAATCTTTCACATTAATTGTATCATTTATAACGTTTCATGCATACTTGATCGATTTATAAAGAAATTTATCAGTTCGTTATTATTAATCGCTATCGATTAATTATTTAGCGATTGAGAATTAAATCCAAGAAAGAAATTGCATACAACAATTAATAATTAGAAGTTTTAATCCTTTTATTAATTGTATCGCGTATCCATACGTTCACGGATTTATGTACGCACTTAATTGATTTTTATAAATGAATCTATTGGCTCGCTATTATCACTGTCGATTAACCATTCGGCAACTGAGAATTACTATAAAGAAGGAAACATTGTACATATAATCACAAAATCAAATTCCATCACAAATCAATAGTCGGCCACTGATTTATATTTGAACGACAAAATGAGAAATTTACTAACTTGCGCCTTGGAGATGCCTCATTCTTCGTGCAAACATTGACTATATCCAGAATTTTTATTTTCCTGTATATTTTTGTTGTTGCAATAAAACGTTATAAATAAAATTTTCGCCCACTCTTAAATATCGAAATAGCATTCCATTCCGAAAAAATTTTCTCTATCCGTCCCATGTTGCCTGAATGGAATTTTGGTAACAAAATATATCTCACTCTTATAATATATTTGAGTATTCAAAAATAATGTTATAAGATAATTGCACAGTATACATACTGCTTTAATCGCAATAAAATAAATATATTACTGCTTTAGTCGCATTAAAATAACGAAATAGCGATTAAATTAGCTTAAGACATTTCGTCCGTTTTCATTCAGTGAACGAATTTCTTACTAGAAAATTGAGTTCAGTACAATTCCGTTCGTTCAGAAATTTCTCTTCCCGTCCGTGTAGTCGAAACAAAACGAAAACGGATGAAATATCGCCTCAGTCTCAAGCTAATTTAATCGTTATTCCGTTATTTTAATGCGACTAAAGCAGTAATATGCATAATTTGTACAATTATCTTATCTATAACATTACTTTGAATACTCAAAAATACTGAATTATAAGAGTGAAATATATTTTATTACGAAAATTCTATTGCGTTCCGGCTATATGGGACAGATAGAGAAAATTTTTACGGAACGGAATAGTATGTTCAGCTGAGTTGATTGAATCTAAAAATTGAAACGAATATTCAGAAATCTTTTTTCGAAATCTATAATGGAAAGAAGTAATATTATTATTAACATTATTGCGAAAGGCAAGAAATGTGCCAAGTTGGCGTGCTATTTTGGTATTTAAGAGTGCGAAAATTTTATTTATAACGTTCTGCAACACCAGAAATATACAAGAAAACGAAAATTCTGAATACAATCAATGTTTACACAAAGAATAAGGCATCTCCAAGGCGCAAATGATAATTTAGTCGTTGAAATACAAACAACTGATCGTGAAAAGTGATTCTTCAATTATTTCAGAATGATATCAAAATTATTTGAAGAATTGCTGACATTAGGTTACGTACACATAAAAATAGTACATATAAACGTATAAAATATATAAAAACATATAAAACATATAAAATAAAAATATGTCATATTGAAAAATAAGAATTATTAATAATAAGAATTATTAATTTTCTTCGATGTTGTCAAATTTTTGCGCTTCATGTAATGGTACCCTTACAGTGAAATAAGAGGGGAATGCTTAACTAATTGGTCAGTTTTTGCACTCTGACCCAATTCTAATCCTCGGTGGAAGAGAGACATAGAGATGACGTTACATTGAGGGAACTATACGCTGTCGCAGCGCACTGCGTATTGTAATAGTGGAACAATTTTTCAGTATTGGCAATGTATACTGGAATACGCCCTTTATAAATTTAGTGACTTTAACATTGCAACGCGTTGTCTCTCATCTCTTGCAAGATCAAACACCTACTGCTAGACACAATTATTGCTTTGTTTACTATTTCGAGTTCTCGCTCAGCGTTCGTATCATTGCAGATCGATATAAATCTTTTTTTTGAAGTTTTTAATCTTTTCATAAACTCAGTATTGTTTGTACATTTAATGCTGCACTGTTGTTTCGTCTATATGAGCTATAAAACTTTTGTATTAAGCAAATATTTACGTGACAGCCCTCCAATTTAAAAAAATGTAAATTTTTATTTTTTTTTCATATAAAATCATATAACAAAATTTCATATAATAAAAGTCATATAATAAAATTTCATATAAAGTCATATTTTAGTATAAAGTCTATTGCACTACCAAATTTTGCATCTACTTTAATCCTGTAAAAGAATTAATTTTTATTCTGTTCAGTAAATTCGGAAATTTATATCGATCTGCAAAATCTTGACAATTTGACCACTCAAGGATATCGATTGTTTAATTTAAATGAGGTTACTTCTCACAATATAAGTACATATATTATGGATACTGAGCGTCGCCATTTTTGATGTAGTGAGTCCCAGATCATATGACTCGCCATGGAAAGACACTTATAAACTTGAGTTTTTATAAAGCTACAGAATAATTTAAAAAAAAAAGACAATTCGGTCGTATCATGAAAAGTTTATAGCGAGTATATATTTTTAAATCAGAATTATATAATAATATAATGTTAACGAATTCATTATATAAAGATAATATTCACATTAATAATAATAATAATAATAATATTAAATATTAATAATAATAATAATAATAAGTAAATTAATAAGTAAATTAAAAATAATAATTGATTAAATATTATATGAAAATTGTCATTAAATAATTATGTATGAAAAAATAATATATTGCATTACAAATGAATGAAAATTGTATTACAAATCAAGCCTCAGGATTCTTTGTCTTGAAAGAAGGAATTAGGAATGGAGAAGGCAAGAACGCAACAGACTTCACTGTTGTACAATAGTTATCGCTCCGAGGCACGTGCCATAAATCGGAAGCACTTTAATGGATCCCAGATGGGTCAACGTTGATACGCGACACTATTACCCAATCTGTGATAGTTCATCGGTCTTCTTTTTCAAAAAACTTAATTCTTTTGACTAGGGATGACTTGAGGCTAGTATCCTTAGGAAGATGAAACGAATCGGAAGGGTGCCTAAATAATAATCACTGTCCCCTTCTTTTTATAAAAGATTGTTGATTGGACTTTTTGGTACTTTTATTTATAAATATTTATATATATATATATATGTGTGTATATTTATATGTATATATTTATATGTATATACGTGTGTGTGTGTGTGTGTGTGTGTGTGTGTGTGTGTGTGTGTGTGTGTGTGTGTGTGTGTACGTACTATAATAATAA
>NW_012130067.1:10571462-10579848 GCF_000143395.1 Atta cephalotes | reverse complement strand
AGAGAGAGAGAGAGAGAAAATTTACAAGAGTGTTTTACTGCTTCATGTAATCGGAAAGAATGAATATGAAGCGTTCTATCGCTCAAATAAATGAAATAGTAAAGAGAAGTAATCACTCGAAGTGGTTTATCGTTTCAAGTAATTATGAGAGAGGAAGAAAAAACAAGAAATTACAAAAAGCGTTTTATCGGTTCATGGGATTGGAATAAGTATGAATCATTCGAAGCGCTTTACTGCTTCAAGTAATTACGAGAAGCGTTTTTATCGCTTCATGTAATGGGAAGAATAAGGAAATGTAATCGCTCGAAGCATTTTACCACTTCAAGTAATCACGAGAAGCATTTTACCGCTTTGTGTAATAGGAAGAATAAGGAAATGTAATTGCTCGAAGTGTTTTACCGCTTCAAGTAATCACGAGAAGCATTTCACCATTTTTTATGTAATAAGAAGAATAAGGAAATGTAATCGTTCAAAGCATTTTACCACTTACTTAGAAATGTAATCGCTCAAAGCGCTTTATCTGCTTCGAGTAATCATGAGTTCTATCGCTCCAAGTAAAGATGAAATGGTAAAGAGAAGTAACTACTCAAAGCGCTTTACTGCTTCGAGTAATCAGAAGAAATAAGTATAACCTGCTCGAAACATTCTAATAATATAATTAATCATTTCGAAAATGAAATGGAAAAGAATGGTTTTATGAGAGAGTTAGAAAATGGATGGAAGTAGAAAAAGCAGGAATTTCTGTGATGGTTCGTTTCATAATAAATAAAAATGTTTTCGACGTATTGGGGAATTAGTTACTCTGCAATTGAACGGGAGGACAACGGTAATGGATCCCTCAGTGATCGGATCAGAAGACGGGCTAGTAGTGGCCCTCAATGAAGTTGGTCTTGAATGTTGAGGGAGACCGGCTTAAGAAAAATGTTTTATATGACCGATCAGGAGAATTTCACTATGGTTTCGGAATTACAGCGGAACTAGTGGTGTATTACTGACTGTCCATATGACTATTCTTCAAAGAGGCCTCGTATTTATATTCGCGGAGGAATTGGATTGGTGGATGTAATTAGTCTTATCTAATTCCGGAAGCGCACGAGCAACGTCAAATACTGGTAAATAAAGCTTTTAATGTAAAAGATTTATTGGGCAACGATTAACCTTCTGCCCCCGTGACTTGGCTAATTCTGAGTCCCGGTTAAATTTGTTCGCTAGAAAAATTGAATTTTAATTATTTTATCAGTATTTGGTTTGCTATATTAAATAAAAAATTATTTATTTCCTAATTACGCAAAAAAGTTCGTTGTAATTTTTCGACGAAAAAAAAAAATCGTGGAGTCCTCTGGACGTAACAATTGTAATTAAATATAAAGTTATAATTTAATAATATACGTACATAAATGCATACTTTATTACGAGAATATATATTGAATTGAACAAAAAAATATAACAGTCTACACAATATAGCGTTTTCTCCGAAAAAATTTGATTTAATTTTTTAGTAAAATTTAATTTTATTAATTATATTTTATGGGAAGGAAATCCAGCTAACTTAACCTGCTAATTTGAACTTACTGAAGCCATATTCCTGATTGGAAACCGATACACTAAAAATTGGAGACCACATAAAGCCAATGTTGCGACAGCCAATCTGAAGCTTGCATTTTGAAATCAATGCTTCATATTGGCTTCATATTGTCTACAAACTTGCGATCGGCTTGCAACTAATATAGAACCGGCTTAAAAAGTTCATACTGTCTATACTGTATGTATTTATATTATGCTTATTTTTATCTCACGTGAAAATATTCATCCAATTTTTTATAACTATCAAGTGAAAATGTGACATCACTAGATTAAGAATATAGGAAAAATGGTATTGTACGAGACTGTACCTTAGTTACCTGTTCTTTGGATGAGTTGTACATACATAAGGGATTGTATTAGGTTGTTTGCTTGGTGTTATGTAAAAAATATATAAATAAAAATTATGAACATGACAGACAAGTAAAAAAAATTATTTTAAAATTTATGAAATTAAAATCCAGATTTTGCCCGAGGACGAATATGATCAATAGAAGAAAGTAAAAAACAAGTAGTAAATTTTATAAAATTTGTTTTATTTACGTTACTTTAAATAATACAATAGACTAAAATAATTAATTTGCCATAATTTGATTTATCAATATTCGGAGAATAATAAAGTCACAATATTCACCATTGTTGATTTCGTGTGACGAATTTGAAGTATTTATCTCTCTTATATATTCAAATACAGTTATCTTTCTCTTTTCAAATTCATCATTCGACAAAATGGTCTTGTCGAACAAACTTACGTGAAATGGCTTGCATTTTCACTGTGGTGAAAGTTACAGAATCGCGTGAATTCAGGAGCTCCGTACAATAAAAGGAATAGAGAGCAGAGAATAAGAATTTCAACTTATCAAAAATCATGTGGAATACACAGTGATAGGTTGAAATTCTTATTCTCTATTCTCTGTTTTTTGTTCCTTTTATTATACGGAGCCCATCACTTTTCAATTATACCAGAGAGAAATCTGAGAGAGGACATGACGGCCCAAAACTTGTAACCGTAAAATGTTGCTGCGCATTACTGCCCTCTGACAAAGTGGATGTAAACTATATAGCAACGTCCACTTTCTTTAAAAAGTGGACTTTCTCTAAAAATCGACGTTTCTATGTAGTTTACAGCTTTGTCAGAGAGCAGTAATGCAGTATGTGATTATATTGTGGACACTGCTGTGTCCAATGTGACGCCGTGTGTCTGGGTGCAATTAATTAATGGCGAACGAAAATTGGCAGGAAACGCTAAGGAAAATCACTAAGTTCGCAAAGAAAGGCTACTCATTGTTTCTGACTCACAAGCTATGAGGCAGTTTAATATAAACTCAAATAAATATTTAGAACGGTTTACAGATTAAAAGAGTAGAGACGTGATTGCGTGCGCATGATGGCTCGGATATTGCATTACTAAATTAGAATACGAAAAAAATCTACAATATAAGCGTTTATCTGATGACGCGAGCAATTAACGACATAAGCAATGACCGATGTCGATCTCGTCGTGAACATAAAGTGATTATTAATCTTATCAAGCGCTAACTAAAATCTATCGTTGAGGCTTATAAAAAGTTCGCACACAGAACGCCATGACATCAGAGAGAGACAGAAAGGAAAAACTGACTCGAGCGCCGCAATTAACTCTTGCAACGCCACAAGCATTTTGCGGTTAGATTTTGAGCCGTCATGTCCTCTCTCAGATTTCTCTTTGGTCACACAATTAATATTCAATATTCCTGTAAGATGTCTTTCATACGCAGCATGCTGCGGCAATAGTGTTACTATTAAAAATTTTGGTTTGGTATTGGTTAAAAATTTTACGTGAGATGACGCATTTCCGCAAAATACATTTTCCGCAATTCATTGAAGTTGAATCGAACAAACAACAAGCAGTGGTAAATGTCTACAAAATAGAGAGAAAGCGTACAATATTTCGAGAAGCTTTCGATTAAAAAAATATAGGCCTGTATTCAGATGCGCTTTTCTTTGAAATTCTGTGTGCGTAAATTATAGCATGTTAGCGTGCTAACATCGTTGTAAGCGTGTTCTGAATACGGGCCATAAAATACAAATTAATTATTTTCGATAAATAAATCGAACATGAAAGCAAATCATCGACGACACAAGAATGTAAATGATATATATCGCAATGCGATACATTATGCTCATTGATTCAGCGGCCTTATATGCGATTCTATGCTTATGTTTTTTTATGTGTAATAGCCCTTAAGGCCATTCCACATAAACTTATAGCTGCATAAACATATACATAAAGAAAATTATCCAATTGTATTTTACGTTTGCCTTTATGACAGAAATGTGTGGAATTTGTGTGGAATGGCCTTTAGAGCCATCAAACACAAAATTACATAAGTTGCATAACCATAGCAATCCCAGTCAGAAATAGTTCCCAGTTAGAAATAGTTCCTCGAAACGACGTCTTTTCGAGGAGCTATTTCTGACTGGGATTGCTATGGTTATGCAACTTATTTCGACATTGTTACGATGAAAAAATAATCGATTCGAAACTTGTGTCGAAATTTCAACATTTTCGAGTGATAAAAAATTACATATGCAGAGAATACAATGAGAGTTTGATACATTTTTAATATTTTTGGTAAATTTGTGATACATAATCTTATATTTTGAATATTTTCATTCAAAGGTCGAATCGACATTTTTTCGATTTCATTTCAACAATTGCAATATCACTCTAATCATAAAAGCTTTCTCAAAATTTTTCAGAATTTATGGATAATTTTATAATTTTTTAGAAAATTGTGGATTTTTTTTATACGAATCGGAACATTTTTTTACAATTATATATTATTTTTACAATCTACATTTTTTCTTCTAATAATTCTTTGTATCTTATTTTATTGTTCTACTTCTGCTGAATAACATTACTTTTATTTGTACTTTGTAGTTTATTTAATATAATCTTATTACGTTATTTTTGTGAAGAGGAATTTCAGGGAATAATGTCTCTTATCATAAATGCTGACAATTAGCTATCTCTTACCATGAATAAATGAGCATAAAATCAAGGAAAAATATCATCGACTCTATCTAGCTAGACTAATTCTAGCTTGAATCGATATCAAAACGACTTCGATTTTTTAAATTAATAAAATTTAAATGTTGGTCTATCATACAAGTTTCCAATATCATTTAGAAGTATAAAAATATTACTAGTATCACTGTTACTGCAGTAGTATTACTACTGATACGCAATAGTGTCAATGCTGAGCCAGTAGTGTTACTACTGTAGTAATATATGACAACATATGACGTAACATAGAACTACTTCCAGTAATTGTAATATTTGATATAAAAAATTTATTAGAGTAAAAAAATATATATATATCATTAGAGCAATTAGTATTATTTCAGCTAATAAAATAATATTTTACAGTATTATTAAAAACAAGTTATTATCATAGATGTTATTATTTGTACATTACTACTATATTTAACATTAATTATATTTTTTTTATGTGTTCCATCTCTTTCACAACATTTTTGAACAGATATGTTACATCTGTTAGCATTATAGATGTTCATGGTTCTTCGAAGGAGTAATTCCCGTACGATCACACAAATGAAATATGATAAGTGAAATATGGTAAGAGGATTCGGATTCGAATAAGTAACTGCGCATGGGTGCCTCATAAAATTAGTTCTCGAAATTCATAAAATAAATTTTTTTTATTATAATTTTGTCGTGTCCTCTGAAATATGATGCTAAGCAATAATATTTATTTTCATAATAAAATTTCAATGAAATTTTAATGAATTTTCTCTACCACTATTATGCTATTAGTAACACTACTTGTCAAATTTACTTATTGCATTAGTGGCACTAGTAGTATATTTTTATGCTGACTGGATCAATTCAAGATTTTATTTCCAACTCGAAAATTAATCGAAATTGGAGCCAAAAATCCATCGAAATCAATAGAAATTTTGAAAACTTTCGACTTTTATTTTCGATATCGAAACGATGTCTTTTCGAGAAATTGTTTCTGATTAAGATAAGACCACTGAACCAATAAGCATCCTGCACTAATATTACGATAAATATTCAACTGATTTTGAGAGCAAAAATGGAATGAAAGGAGCTGCAAAATTTCAAGCAGCAAATACAAATCATAACCTGTAATGATCATAACTCGTCACAACTCAGTGATAGAATGGGGACAGAGCAAGGAATGGGAAAAGGAATAAAAATGGTGGACGCGAATACGTTTCTAATGCTCTATCTAGATCTTTTATACTATGATCGCAATATAAGGATATACAGTAGGGATAAGACCCTATTTTCCGTTCAACCGCGCATATTTGCTTGCGCATCATAATCGGCCATTTGGTGACATCAATCCCGGCAGCATCAATCAAAGCAGAAAATCATAGTTTTCGTTATTGCAATCGCGCCATGACGTATCGCTGCGCTTGTCTTAGGCTGAAATCAGACTATGCATTGAAAATTGAGATTAAAAATTAAAGATTGAAATTTCTGATGAAGCAATGAGGACAAAGAAAATGTTTTGGTTCCTTTTGTTTTGATTGGTCAAACTTCAATCTTTCAATCTTCAATCTTATTCTTCAATGCGTAGTCTGATTCCGGCCTAACGTGACGCGAACATTTAATATTGGTTCCGGTGACGCGAAGCATGGCATTGAAGGTATTGAAGCATGGCATTGAAGGTATTGGAGCGTGTGATACGAACAAACCTTTAGCTAATGAAGTTGACAGATAGGTCGACAATAAAAATGTACAAATGCGGCAATTTCAAGAAAGTTAAAATTAAGAACTATAAATGAAATTTTTGGAAGTTATTTTAATTGCTATTTGATATATAATATATATAGTTTTATCAATTATTTTTTTTTTAAGTAAAATTTCTTTAATAAGTATGAATACAAGTAAGTTTTAATTAATAATGACTTAAAAGATTGAGATAAAGTTAGAATATGTATTAATAATAATTATAATAATTTGATACAAATAACAAACGATAATAATTGGATATACTGAATATATTATTAATTATCAGCGCAACGATCTATATCGAAATTATGGTCTACTCTCAGTAGAGCTGTTCGATCCAAAACCTATATTAATAGTCTATCTCTTATTGGAATACCAAGGTCAAGCCTATGCTTTCGTATAGACAAGAGCGGTGTTAAGGTATTTTACATAAAAATTATCCATTCAGTAAGATAAAAGAAAATTTTGCGCAGTTGTTTATAAAAATGTATAACTCTCGGAAGTTATAATGAAAATAAAAGATTGTATGGTAATGATAATAGGCAATATAATTGTCGTAATGCACTTTAAAATGATCATGAACTTTATTAAATTTATGAAATAGATTATGAGTACAAAATCATCTAAAAGATGATTAAATTGTTATAAAGAAATTTAATTATAAATTGTTATAAAGAAATTAATAATAAATTGTTATATTGTTTAGTAAAAGAATATAATCGACGAAAAGATGACTAAAAGATGACAGATGTGATGACTGCTAATCATCCTATAGCCTTATCCATATGATAATTAAAGGATAACTTCTTTGGATATCTTTTGGTCTTTAAGGCAGCTTTTAATTTTTATATTTTGGCACATATAACATTTAATAACATTGAATTCCTAAATTAATTTTTACACAAATCGAAATGAAATTGCATAACTGACAATATATACATCCTATTTTTCAGTCTTGCAATGTTTGCCGGTGTCCTATGTACCGGAATCATTATCTTTCATCATAATTCCTTCGAGACTCGATTACAAAAATAATTCATTAGTGTTCATTAAAACACGAATCAAATTTCTCATAATGCTGCACCTTTTATTCTATCCAGAGTACTTATCATGAAACATGTCGGAATGAATTCTGATCGGAATCCATTCCGACTTTATTCCATAATAGGTACCCTGTATAGTTTTCAAACATGAGAAACTGAATTCCACCACATCCGTTTAATAACGATTCAACATACTACTCGCAAATGAGTCATAAAAAGTATAACAGAAAGATATCTTTTTTTATGTTGTCTTTTTGGCAATTCAAAAAGATATCTTTTCGTCAATTTTTTATTTTGCGAAAATGACAACCATAGAAAGATGACGAAAAGACAACTTAAAAAAAACATTTTTTGTCATCTTTTTATGATTCTTATAGACATCTTTTCATCTTACTGAAGGACAATCTAAAAATAATGTCTTTTTGTTTTTTAGACATTTTTTTCGTTTTGTCGGAAAGACAACTTAAAAAAGAAAACTCTTTTAGTATTTTATACTATCTGGATGCATAATGTATGTTATTTTAAATTGAAGTATATGGAAATTATCTTTCAGATTCCGAAGTATCAAAATACTTATCATTTGGAGCCTTACAAGCCTTTCAAGTGTGAAATTGTTGATATGATTTTAATTGATGTAATGCAAGATTATTTAGTAGGTTTAAAATATCAATCCCAAGTTTGCATGCAGATGTGTCAAAAAATGTCAGAGGAAGTGCGCTACAAAATTTGTAGGGAGTTTTACAATCGGTAATATATTGATCAATGAAACAAATATGTTATAGTAAATTAAATTAGACGTACTAGTGCACATTAAAAAATCCTTACAAAAATTGATGTAAAAATGTTTGTTTTATATAAATATAGAAATAAGTTTTATTAAATCGCGAAATCTTCAATGCACTTTATTGTATTGTTTGCAGTTTTATATGTTTCAAATATTTATATTTATATTTGTATTTTTCACTTTTACACTCTCAGATAGATTAGTGTATAT
>NW_012130067.1:10563712-10571243 GCF_000143395.1 Atta cephalotes | reverse complement strand
AGAAATCGTATAACTTCGTATAATGTATGCTATACGAAGTTATTACGACTTTTTCTTTAGAGCGAAAAATTTTATGTATGATGCATGTACACACATACAAAAAATTTTTACTTTTCACGCTAAGGAAAAAGATACATAATCGATACTCTGAGGTCTATTTTTTGTAGTTGACTATAAGATTTTTTTGTAGTTGAGTGTACACTTTTGGGACTTAAAATGACAAAGGTGTATATTTGATATTTATCGAAAGTACCGATGAAATACTATCTATTATCTAGAGATCTTTTTCTCTATAGACTTTTTTTTTAGAAGACACTTTTTCAAAATCCGGTTGGATACCCGGAAATATCGGATATCCAACTCGAAGAAATTACCTTCTCGGATATCCGATCGGATATCAGATATCCGATGTTACATTCTGTCCGAATATCCGATATTCGGTATTCGGTAATTTTATGTCGGTACATATCCCTAATTATAAAAATATGCGTACTTATTTATACAGCATGTACATAATAAAAAAATCACAAATTTAATAATAAATTATCGAAATATATATGTTTATAATCGTAAATTTTTATTAATTGTTAGTAACATCATCATTCTTTAATTATCATTGGGCCCCCGGGACTTCATTGATAGTCACGAAAATTTGGCCGATGGTCTTTAATAGTATTTCGTCAGTGATTGTGGTAAATGGGATAGTCACTGAAATATAACAGTGGAGTCTTATGAGACGTATTTGCCGCGTATCGCGTAACCAATTAAAAGTGATCCACTGTTGTAGTTTTGCGTTTTACTGATTATTGATTGGTTACGTAGTTACGCAATATGCTTCATGGGACGCCATCTTTAATTTTGGCAATACGTTAAAACCAGAGAGAGAACATGACTGATGGAAATAGATAGCTGAAATTGCTAAAATAACTAAAATCTATTGAATTAATCAAGATTTCAATGATTTCAGCGATTTATTTCCATTGGAAGCATTGCAAAAAAGTGGAAATTGTTGCGTAGTTAATATCCACTTCTTCAGAGGGCAGTAGTGCGCGGTAACATTTTGCAGTTACTGATTTTGAGCCGTCATGTTTTCTTTCAGGTTTCTCTCTGGTTTTAACGTATCGCCGAAATTAAGGGTGGAGTCTCATGAAACGTATTTGCTGCGTATCGTGTAACCGCATAACCAATCAATAATCAATAAAATGCGAAACTACAACAATGGATTCGCTTTTGATTGGTTACACGATACGCAGCAAATACGCTTCATGGGATTCCATCCTTAATTTCGGCGATATGTTAAAATCAGAGAGAGAACATGACTGATGGAAATAGATAATTAAAATTGCTAAAATAACTAAAATCTAACTAAAATCTAATTTTATTAAATTAATCAAAATTTCAATGATTTCAGCGATACGCGGCAAATATGTCTCATGAGATTCCACTCTTATATTTCAGTATTATAAACATATATATTTCGATAATTTATTATTAAATTTGTGATTTTTTATTATATACATGCTATATAAATAAGTACGCATACTTTTATAATTAAGGTGCAGGGATATGTATTAGATGCATAAAATTACCGGATACCGAATATCAAATATTCGGACAGAATGTAACATCGAACATCTGATATCCGATCGGATATCCAAGAAGGTAATTTCTTCGAGTTGGATATCTGACACACATTTCCGGGTATATGACTGGGGATTTCGAAAAAGTGTCTTTTAAAAAAAAAGTCTATAGAAAAAGATCTTTAGATAATAAATAGTATTTCGGTGCTTTCGATAAATATCAAATATACACCTTTCTCACTTTAAATCTCAAAAGTGTATACTAGTTAACTACAAAAAACAGACTTCAGAATATCGATTATGTATCTTTTTCCTTAGGGCGAAAATGTGAAAAGTAGAAATTTTTCACGTCTATCACAATAGATGCGATTAATCAATTCCAATGGCCGATTAAGTTTGTTAAATTGACCTTTAAGATGCTAACATGGACCTTTGATTAGTTTGTGAAATCTTAAAGCGGTCTTGAAAGTAAGAATCGACTATGAATACCGGCTTAAATGTTATAAATTTCTATAGGTTATTTATATTGCAATTTAATATAAAATTTTTTCATTGGTGGCACACTGAAAAATTTTTAGGTATCGGTCGATATGAATGGACATGCTATCGAGACGTGGACTAATAGCACACTCCGATTATTTAATACAGTAGAACCCTGATTAACCGACCTTACATTATCCAACCCCTGGGTTATCCGACTTTGTTATCGATCATAGCGCTATCGTACAGAGATGGAAGACGCGGCTTCTCTGAAAGATAAATGGAAGGGGTACACAAAAAGAGGCATACATATGTGCATCAATGTGCGCTAGGAGATACGCACACAAAGAAGAAGATAACCTATGTGATATATACGTGTTTCTTTGTGTGTATCCCCTCTACCTATTCTTTGAGGTAGTCGCGTCTTTCGGTATCACTATTTTAACGTATACGCCATATCTATTTGTTTCATTCGTCCTGTAAACACGTGCAATGGCTCCAAAACGCAAGAAAGTCTGTATTCCACTTGAAACAAAGCTTCGAGCTCTTAAACGCATTGATAGAGGGGAGTGTCATAAAAAGGTTGCTGCCAAGTTTGGTGTTGGGCGAGTCACCGTTGGTGATTGGATACGCAATCGTGCGAAATTGATGGCATGGAAGGAGAAAACGAAATCATCTAATGAACGTAAAGCAATGAAGTTTACAGAACATACAAAAGTGGAAGAAGCATTATTTTTATGGTTTGTGCAACAAAGAGAAAAAGGTGCTCCAATTTCAGGATCAATATTACAGGCAAAAGCTTTGTCATTATATTCGCATTTCCTAGACGAAGCTGAGAAAGAAGAATGTTTTGTAGCCAGCAATGGCTGGCTTGATAGATGGAAAAAGAGATATGGTATACGACTTATGCAATTTAATACTCGTGGAGAAAAATTCTTTGAAGACGATGACGTTGTGAACGTTTTCAAAGAAAAGTTCAAAAAAACGATCAAACGAGGAGGTTATTCTTTGGAACAGATTTATAATTGTGACGAAATAAGTTTGAATTACAAAATGTTACCTAATAAAATCTTGGCATGGCATGAAGAATCATTAGTTCCGAGTAACAATCGAAACAAAGAAAAAATAACCATATTAGCATGTAGTAATGTGTCTGGGAATCATAAGTTACGTCTTACGGTCATTGGAAAATATGCAAATCCTCGGGCATTAAAAAATCTAACAACCTCAACAATGCCGGTTTACTATAAGAATCAGAAAAATGTATGGATGGACACTACGATCTTCAAATGGTGGTTCCATAAACAATTTGTACCCAAGGTTGAGAAACATTTGAAGAAGATGAAACTTCCAAGAAAGGCCATTTTGTTTATCGATAATGCACCTGCACATCCAAACGCAGCTATGCTATATGATGGCGATATCATTGTAAAATTCTTTCCAACTAATGTGCAGGCATCATTGATCCAGCCCATGGAACAAGGTGTTTTCGAACATTTAAAACGGCTATACCGATTTCATCTCTTAACATTTCTTTTAGAGGCAAGTGAAAGCGGTCAAAAATTGACCGATAGTCTAGAGAAAGTCAATTTAAAGAAAGTGGTGTTTTGGGTAGCTCAATCATGGAAGGAGATAAAATCAGAAATTTTGAAAAAGTCATGGAATAAGCTTTTCAATTTTTCTGAGAAAGAAAAAGATTTGGAAAATATTGACTTACCTAAACAAAAAGAGGAATTACGAAATAAATTATTTGAAATGGCAAAGTCCCTCCTTGGACCGGAACAAGTTATGGAAACAAATATTGAAGAATGGATAACAGGTGATGACAGAGAATTAGATTATACGGATGCAGAGATAGTGGCCCTTGTCGAACAAAAGTCTTCAGAAGAATCATCGTCAGAATCTGATGAAGAAGTAGTTGAGCCGATTGAGCGGAAAATTTCTCACTCAGATGCTGTGTCCGCTCTTAAAATTGTACTGGCATACGTAGAACAAGAAGAGGCCACATCACCCGACGTGTGTACGTTGAAAAAATGGCGAGATATTGCAGCGAAAAACAGATCAGCAGCACTCCGAGAAACTAAAAGATCTAAATAGAGAAATATAGAGAATTCATATCCATATATATCTTTACTATATATATATTTATATATTTGATCTTCCTATATATATATATATGTATATTGTATCAACGAATTGTTATATTTAAAAAATTATTATGTTTAAGAAAAAGACAGAATTGACTGTATTTAAAGATGTAATTAAAGAACAAAATTGATTATGTTTTAAGATGTAATTAAAATAATTTCTATCTAAAATATTTGTTTTTTAATAAAATAAAAATGATCTCCTTTTCATTAGTCAAATAATCAAAGTTCTACTGTTATATTTTATTTTTACTATTATATTTTATTTCTGTAAAAGTGTGCTTTTAAAATGTTTATTATTTATGCTATTTGAGTAAACCATCCACTTTTTATTTGAGATACTGTTTCAGCCTATTTTTTATTGCTGCTTCCAGATACAAAGTTGTGGTTATTATATCGATCATCCAAAAATTAGGACAAAACGTGCAAATAAGTTTTGGTAAGTTATGGGACATTCAGAGAGACACGTACTCAACCCATGTAATTGAAACTGTAGAATTTGCTGCGATGGGTCTCGTAGTGGGGACTTATTACGAGTAAATAAGTATTTAAAAAAAAGATCAGTGTGAAGGGCTTTTGTGATGAGGCGCAATAAGTCCTTAAGTATACATTAAATCAAAATAGTGTTTTAGACAAGATTTTTAAAAATGAAAACATACAAATAAAATTAATTAAAGACGAATTAGTGAAAAAATATGCTATATGTATAATAATTAATTTGATCGAATGTTCGCCGATGTTATGTCTGAAGAAAGGATCATTGATCCACACTCACAATTAGATCCACACTCACGTGTGTTTCATATTTTTCTTTATTGTTATTAAATTAATATATATATATATATATCATTCGTATTTATATATTTATACGTATTTATATATTTATATATTTATATGTGTATGTATATAACAGCGACAAGTACAATAATAATGTTATGATTATTAATAATAATCGAAGGATATCGATGATTATAGTGAGAACCGAGGGTAAAATAATTATTGCAATGATATTAACAATGGTAATCATAATAATGATAATGATGGTGATTTAATAATAATAAGTTGATCGATCCTTTTAATTAATACAGTCGTATATATTCCCTTAAAGTCCGTCCTTAATACTTATATCGCGCTTTTATAGTTACAGGGATACAGAAAAATAATACCGCGCGGCTGTGGTGGAATGTTCTTTTTTTAAGTCGTATATAATATACATATATATGTATAATATTTATATAAAAGAGGCGTGAAAGCCTTAATTAATTAATTACAAGCTAGCGCCGCCGCCCGTTTTATTTACACCGCAAAAATTAAGCGAATTTTAAGAAAAAGACGTACAAAAATCCATTATGCGAAATTGAATCATTAATCTTTGAAATCACAACATCGATACGAATATAACAAATCTTTTTGCGCTTGCATGTCGTCAGAACGCAAATTTTCTTAAAATTCTGTAAGAATCCTAACTTATAATTTTTGCTTCATATTCTTAATTTCGTATTTTGCATTATCGTATTACTTGTCAATATTCATAGAAAAATTCACAGAAATAGAAGAAAATTTAAAAATATTTTGTCATTTAATGGAATTACTGGTGTATGTTTTAATAAATCGGAAGTATAAAAAATAGCCCCAGTTGTCTACTAACCAGCTCAAACTTTTTCGAAATCAAAATAGAATACAAAGAGATGAAAAAGCATTGTCGAAAAACGTTATATTAGACTTCAACAAAATGTTGGAAAATCTTAAAAATAATACGATTAAAGTGTTTAGCCGATTTTCAACTATAAAAACTAAGATTCTTATTTCGCAAAAGAGAATTTTCGTGAATCCCCTTCCGAATTCGCCTATTTTTCGCGGGGTTTTTTTCGTAATTATTAGGATTAATCGTAGCTTTACTTACAATCCTATCTGCCGATCAATTTTACACACACGAGCTGCACTATGTAGATCCTTGGTCCATTTTTGACGCATACGTTTATTTACAAGGGCGGTGATTCGCCTCATCGCAAAAATTACAAGTCAACCGCGCGATCGGAGATTTGTGAAGCTTATCAAGAAAATTTTTCTGCTTTATTCTTTTATAAAATATAAAATATGAATACAAATTATAAATAAAACAAAAAATATGTATATATATATATATATATAAGATGATTAAAATATGTCTCGTAATGAAAAATAGTTGATGGTAAAGAATAATAAATTCTTAATAATTGTATGTATAAAGTATTTATCGTAATTTGTAAGTTTTAGACAAGCGAGAATAAGAATTATCATAAAGAAAAATGAAGAGTTAGATAAATAAATAAAAAGAATACATACAAATTCACGTAAAACAAATCTGTTTCCAAAAATTTTCTGGTTTAAAAATTTTTAAATTACTAAACATTTACAATGCCTCTCTTTCTAATAAATAAAATATTATCTATTATTATTTATAAAGTGTCAAACTTTCATTGGCACTATCATTGTAATAATCTTTTTAAACTTCAGTATCTTGGAAACTGTATGCTAATTAATTAAATTAAAAGAAAGTTCGAGAACATGGTTCTATTCAAGAGTAATTCTTTGAAATTCTATCCACTCCTTACTTGCTTATAATTAAAAAATTATTAAGATTCTGTTGGATTATTATAAACTCTCTATTTGACTTCTACAATTGATAGAGACATTGCGCAACTCTTAAATTGTGACTTGTACAACAAATTCAAAACTTTTGCCATGTGCAAATATAAAATACATAAAATTAAAAGGTTTAGTTGATCGCGCAATTTGACCGTGATTTTTGGTTTCTACAACAACCACAACCGGGATGAAACTACCCTCTTTTTCCCTCTTTCTTACTCTCTTCTTCTCTTGCCTCCGCGAGGGAAGGCGAGACATTCCACCTCGCCGTGATCGGTATGGAATTATCGAAAGTTCTCAATTTATTTATCTCCATCATGTGTATACGTGTATGTGTATATGATCGTTTATATGCACTTTGTGTACATCGTACGTGTATGTATGTGTGTATATGTTGCATGCTATTATCTGTATATAACACATTTACAATAATAACAATACGTTGTTCGTCAATGACGATCCACCTTAACTCGCGTATGTATACGTTTATATTTATAATATTTATATATGTAATCCGAAAAAAAGTTTAATAGGGCTATCGATCACCCCACCCCACACACACACACACACACACACACACACACACACACACACACACACACACACACACACACACACACACACACACACACACACACACACACTACACTACTACTCTTCTATCTCTCTTCTTCTTCTTACTACTACTACTACTAC
>NW_012130067.1:10561870-10563692 GCF_000143395.1 Atta cephalotes | reverse complement strand
GTACTACTACTACTCGTACTACTATATATATATATATTATATATATAAACTAAACGTTAACGTAAGTACGTACGTAGTACTACCTACCACCACCACACACACACACACACACACACACACACACACACACACACACACACACACACACACACACACACACACACACACACACACACAACATACACACAACTTCCTCTCTATTTCATTCTCTTCTGTTTCTTCACTCAATCATCGCATATCACAAAGTTTCCAAATGTATAATTTGGATTAAATGCTGGAGCAATAGCAATGACAATCATAGTAATCGGTATGATGATGCTTGAAAATGACGTTTTTGTTACAGTCATGGTTGCAACTCGCACGTATACGTGTTATATATATTAGTGTATAATGTATAACCCGGCGAAATGCAAAATTTGGCAAAGCGTCACCGTGGACGTTGCATAGTCCTTTCAACTATTTTGTAAAAAAAAATATAAGAATTATGAAGTTAAAAGAATAAATTAACAATAATTAGCATATATATAGAAATGTTATATGTGGAAGAAGATAAACGTGTGTGAAAAAATTTTTGTTTCTAATAATCTCAATCGCAAATTTTTTTTGT
Source organism: Atta cephalotes (assembly GCF_000143395.1). Classification (NCBI taxonomy): domain Eukaryota; kingdom Metazoa; phylum Arthropoda; class Insecta; order Hymenoptera; family Formicidae; genus Atta; species Atta cephalotes. The sequence goes on along the minus strand of NW_012130067.1, from coordinate 10,563,085 downwards.
ATCTATTAATTTTAGCACTTTCCTATTCAATATATTTCCTCGAAATTCTTTTGTCATGTAAACCGATAATAAAACAAGTGCTCTTGCACTTTTGTTCAAATCGACGTAATCGTATTTAAGCATAATTTCAAAAATTTGTGCGAAATTAATTGTAAGACAATTTATATAATAAAATAGAATATGCGCGCATATATGTACATTACTCCCGAAACATTTCCGCATATTGCCGTTTCTCGTTATATTTAAGTAAATAAATATTTGATTAAAAACAATGATTTGCTAATTACAATTGTATTTGTTCTGCAGTATGATACAATCATCTTTGATTTCGCATATCTGTCTCTTTCATAATTAGTGCTGCAGTAAGTTTAAAGTTTCAAAAATTTCGTTATCATGTTCGGAAATTTTTCAAGAGTATACATGCGCGATAAGTGGAATAAAATAGGGATTGAAATTTGTATGATTTTCTGCTATTACACGTAGATATGGAGAAAAAGCACTTCCATTTTCACGTAATGTTAACATCGGAATAATACGGTTTCAATCCCCAGAACAAAATCGTCAAATTATTTCGCGCAAATGTCTCGCATATCTGTCTCTTTCACACTGCCTCTCTTCTATTCTCTCACATTCTCTTACGTTGTCGTCGCAAATATATACAGACTTCGAAATTGATCAAGAATTCTAATATTCGTGCCTCCCTATCTCTCGTTCTCTCTCACGCCATTATAAAAAATTGATTCGTTTCGCCTTAAATCGTTAACACTTTCCTTCCGCTTCCTCTGCCTCAGACCTCCCCTTCCCTCCTATCCTTGATGAGGAATTAATCATCTGGATACCAATCGAAATACTCACAATAATTTCTCGCAAAATTGCGTGCATCTCATTTTGTTGTAAGTTAAAATTTTGTAATATTTGGCATTATCAAAATATAATGTAAAATTTATTTTATTCAAAATTATATTAAAATCTTGAATATTAGAAAAAGAAATTTTTAATATCGTATTTAAATATATGAATTTCGATGTTAAAATATTGCATAAAATTGCGTTAGTTATCAATATTATATTATTATTCTAATTAAATAATTAATATTGCTATGTATAATATTAAAATTAGTTTTAAAAAAAATTAGAATTGCCAAAATAAAACACAAATTAAATGGTGATTAAAATAATTAAAAATTTTGTAGTATTATAATATTAAATTAAATTA
>NW_012130067.1:10556182-10559191 GCF_000143395.1 Atta cephalotes | reverse complement strand
GTGTGTGTGTGTGTGTGTGTGTGTGTGTGTGTGTGTGTGTGTGTGTGTGTGTGTGTGTGTGTGTGTGTGTGTGTGTGTGTGTGTGTGTGTGTGTGTGTGTGCGCGCGCGCGTTGTGTATACAATATATATATATATATATATATATGCGAAAGTCAGCGGATTGTGAATCTCTGAAAAATTTTAATCTACAAAAAAATTCGACTTCAACATAGCTTATAAACCAATGAATAAATTGTATGAATAAATTCATTAAAACAGGCAAAATCAAAAAAGAAGAACACTCAAATGTTGTTTATAAAATTAATTGTCATAATTGCAATACCGATATGAACCTGGCGCTCAACTTTATCAAAAATAAAAATTAATACTGCAGGCCGTTTGTATTTGTTTGTACCGATCATTATTTGTACCTCAAACAGTTAAAGAAAAAGTGAAAAATAAAAAATGGCCAGCGCGCAACTTTAAGATTTTTTAATTTCATTTATGCCATTCGAAAGAGAATCGTTTGTACTCGTTTATACCTCTCTTACTTTCGTTTGTACCTCAAAGAGTTCGGAGATACAGCGCGTTTCAGTTTTTGCACAACCCCTATATAGTATCTCCGAACCCTTTGAGGTACAAACGAAAGTAAAAAGTAAGAGAGGTACAAACGGGTACATATGATTCTCTTTCGAATGCCGTTGGTCCCATTTCGATATCTTTAAAATTGGCTAAATTTGCTATATAGGGGTATTAATTAAAAAATCTTAAAGTTGCGCGCTGGCCATTTTTTATTTTTCACTTTTTGTTTAACTGTTTGAGGTACAAACGAAATAATGATCGATACAAACAAATACAAACGAAGTACAAACGGCCTGCAGTATTAATTTTTATTTTTGATAAAGTTGAGCGCCAGGTTACATAAGAGTAATTACATAAGTATGTACTACATAAGAGTAATTGCAATCACATTGGTGGATTGCAATTACTCTTATGTAGACAAAAAGGAAATTAAAGATGCGTTTAAAAGAACATGTAAACGATTTAAAAAAAAATTCTTTGTCTGTTATCTCTCGTCACTTGATTATCATATGATTGATTGGAAAAATGTTAGCTTTCTCGATTCAGAACAATCTTATTATAAAAGGATGATCTCCGAGATGGTACATATTAAACGACAAAAAAATGATTTGAACAAACAGAGTGATATAGAGCGCTTTCCTGAAATCTACCTATCAATCATTGAAAAAAATCCCACATATAGAACTATCTTCTCTACTATCATTCTCTCTCCTTTTCTTTGACATTATATAAGTACTGTCACGAGCTAGGATCTTCCAAAAAATTTGTCAGCAGTGATTCTTACATTTGTTCAAATTGTTCTTGTTTTTTAAATTGTGTTATTTACTCCGAGTTACATCTGCGAGGACTTGTATCAAAAAATACGATAAGCGAGTGTTAATGTGAATTTAGATTGACTTTCATGAATAATTAATATATTGTCTAAAATTTAAATTATTAAAAAGCGTTTTCTTTTTTTTAATTTTTAAATAGAAACTGGAAATTCTATTCTCACACGAATCATTCTTTACTTCCTTTAAAAAGGAATTATAAACATAACAGATTAGTCGCTAGAAATGTTAAAAAAAATTTTTTTTTTTGGTTAATTTCATTCTCTGGACTTTATCTTACTTAACTTATACCACAAGCGATTGGAAAATTCTTTTACTATCTTATTGACTTGCGATCATTGTTTTTAATTTTATGTATTTCTTCTATTCATCATTTTGATATTGTGTTACCATTTTTTTGACTAGCGATTTTTGTGTAATTAATTAATTTTTTTGTAATTCTTTATTTGTCATCTTGATGTACTGATGATGGTCAAATCTTGATCGAAACATCTACGTTTTTACATAATAATATTAAACGTTTTTATATAATAATATTAAATATATGATTTTAATTTTAACGTCTATTATTGTGGCTGTATGCTCCCTATTATTTATATTAATTCTATTCTTTTCTATTCTTCTTCAACACTTTCATATCCATAATCTTGATAGCCAAACAGAAAAAACTATATACACATAGCTCTGTTCAACGAGAGAATGACTTCGATTTGCGCTGTGCGCATAGGAAGAGTGTAACATTGTACTGTGAAGATCTGCGCAAAACGGACGAGTTTTCGTCCGATCCAAGAATCATTCTCTCGTTGAACGGAGGCACATATATATATGTACACATATGTGTAATACTTCCATTTGCTAACTCCACTAAGAACTGGCGAAAACATCAGTGCAGACAATATTTATCTACCTCTCACATAGTGTACTTGAAACCTTCGCATGCGCATATTCCTAACCAAACTTATCCGCATATATAGAAGGGAGAAGTCCGATTATTCTCTATCTCTCTGTTTTCACACACTCTCCCCCCATTCCCACAAAGAGACTGCGTTAACAATATAGGAGTGTTAAATATATGGTACATAATATATATTTATCTCGGATGTTTAGGAAGTGTTTATATTGGCTGTAACCGTATGTCATATGCCGTAATTTGTAAAAATTGATCAATCATCTTCGAGTATTTCCTTCTTATCGCCGAATGAGAGGGAAATATTTGACTGTGATTAATCAATTCTTACAAATTACGGCTAATATAAGCGCTACCTCAGATTTTGCATGTGACACTGATAGCTGATTCCTAAAATTATTTCAAAACGAAAATCCTAATACTAAAATATCGAAGCTTCAGTAGTTTTTGAAATGAGAAGGATTAACTAGTTGAATTATTTAATTATTAATTAAAATTCGCTCGCTTAGGCACATTATACAATAGAGAAGGTGTTGAAGAAAAATAGAAGAGAATAGAATTAATGTTTGAAAATATCTTTACTTTGTATAAGTGTGTGTGTGTGTGTGTGTGTGTGTGTGTGTGTGTGTGTGTGTGTGTGTGTGTGTGTGTGTGTGTGTGTGTGTGTGTGTGTGTGTGTGTGTGTGTGTGTGTGTGTGTGTGTGTGTGTG
>NW_012130067.1:10546570-10548934 GCF_000143395.1 Atta cephalotes | reverse complement strand
ATATATATATATATATATGGGAAAGTTAGGGGATTGTGCACACTTAAAAGGAATTCGTTACTGTGATGTGTATTTTTTAAGTTGAAGTTAATATAAACACGGAAATATAAACTACAAACATTCTTCTATCGATATGCATTCTCATATTAAACAATTTTCCATTTGCTAATATAGTATTTTATAAAAAGTAAAAAAAAGCAAAAGCGAAAAAATTTTTCGCGCGTCAGGTAACTATGCGCAAAGCAAAAATCATAAGAAATTAATATAAAATTAATAAAATAAATATTTCATGGAAAAAGTTTCATGGAATATTGATAAAATAATAAAAAAATATATTATTAAAAAAATATATCAATATTAATATAAAATTAATATAAACTTTGAAGAAATAATACAAAAATTGGAAAAATTAACTATTTAATCCAAAATATATAATTCTCAGCTGTATTCTTCATGCATTCTTCATGGACTCATTCAGAACACAAGCAGTAATGAAATCATCCAATCAATACAAATTAAAATAACATAATATCAGTATTATAATTTCGCATTTTACAATGCAAGTTATAATGTAACTCTTAAGGAACATACAAAAATCAATAAAAAAATCAAAATGACTTCATGACAAATGATCAAAGTGATTTTATTTTGATACTTAAAATTACTCTAAACAGTCCAATTTTGTAACAAAAAAATCGTCATTTTAAATTTCTTGTGACTTATATTATGCGCATATTAGCCTATCCAGAAGGTAATATGAACACTGGGCGGATAATAAGAATCCCGCTATCATTTCAACATTTGCATTAAAATAATTCATTTCAATACTAAGATACATAAAACATTAACAAATCTCAACAAATCAACAAATCAAATGCAAAAAATTTTTTTATTTTTCAGTATGCTAGATATATCAAAATGTTTCCTGTGCTTATAATATCCCTACCTTATATTATTTACTAGTTTATTAATTAAATAATATGCTATTAATACATACATATATATTGTATACACAATATTTGTTTAATATAATAAAAAAATAATGTTACATTTACAAATATTTAATAATATAAGTATTACTAAATGGTAACAGTTTGGTAATACTTATTAAATATTGTAAAAGTAACATTATTTTTGGTTATATTAACCAAACATTTGTTTGGCATTATTTCATCATACATTTAATAGCTATTACCAAACTCTAAAAGTGTTAACCACTGCTAAAAAAATATACACTGCAATATAATATACATGCAATATGATTGCTAATTATAGCAATACAACATACTTTATATTGCCAAATATTGTTAATATATTGCTATGTACTACTATGTATTGCTAGTACATTGCTAGCATGTTCTTAGTACTTGCTAACATTGCCTGTTTTATTACTATAATATATTTCTAAAGAAATGTTCACTGATTGCATAGTGATTGACCCCTCGCTAGACTTTTTTTCAGTGTACGATAAGGAATAATAAAAATATTCATAATACTCGATTATGCATATTTATTCGAAAAACTACCTGTCTAATAAATCAATAATGATCTCGGGACTTTACGAAGTTAGAATGGCTCAACAATGTTTACTTTACAAATATTAACATACAAAACAAAATATTTTATCTCAATATAGCTGGGGGACCTTATGAAGTTAGAGGAAAAAACGCAAGAAATAAAAAATAACATACCTACTTAATATGATAAATATCTGAAGTACATAAATTTAAATCAAATCTTCGCAGCATATTGGAATATCGCGAAGACAGATGTATCTTTTTACAACAATTGGCACTACTGGTACCAACCATTACAGAAATATAAGAGTGCTCATATTACCTGCAGTGCTCATAATACCCGATTCTATATATCGGATGTTTAAGATCACCCATACCATCCTTTTATCTTCGTAAGATACGATCCAATTGTAAAACTATTCAGACAGAAGTTGTAGGGTTTAAAAGGATCTATTTATTAAGGATCTTATCAGTTTAACTTTAGGTAATGTCGCCAAGGTCAGATAAAGATCACATCAATTTTTTAACATGAAACACCCAAATTTTTTATTTCAGAATCTAATAGCCGATGTCGAAAGCTTTCCAAAAATTATAATAAAGTTATTTTCATGAAGTACTTTTCGAGTTATAAGATTCGAAAGTTATAGTATCGCTGGTATTAGCATTACATAAGATGTCAATGGCTAAAATCTCTTGAATATTGTTCAGGATCATGTCCTGGATAATATCAAATCAAGATCAATATCATTGGAAGTTATATAAGTCTCTTATTTTCATTTTTCATCACTAAAAATTAATTTTTATGTAAAAAAGAATATATATATATATATATATATATATATATATA
>NW_012130067.1:10541326-10545786 GCF_000143395.1 Atta cephalotes | reverse complement strand
AACTAAAATTAATTTTATTAGTAAAAAGAAATATATATATATATATATATATATATATATATATAATGATGTATAATTACATATAATCATTGATATATATAGTTATGTACAAAATTTCTTATAAAAAATCAGATCGATTTAAATAAAAATGACAAATCTTGCTCAGTTTTTGCTGCCAATCAGGTTATGTAGGTCAATAGACTGATCTGCTTGATTTCTGCCACTGGCTTTATCAGCAGATCCAGCAGATAGCCAAATGCGGACACAGATAGCTACGGTTTTGTAGTAGGAATCTACTCGAATTTGCAATTGAATTCGCAATTTGCTAACATTTTGCTATCAGAGGAGAGTTGAAGTCGTCTTATTTAAAAAGCTGAATTTGTCTCATCGTCTTTCTAAATTTTTTATCTATGTCCAAAAGCAATTAAGAGGATCCTAGTTATCTGTTTCATCTTTTATCGACTAAAAAAAATGCAATAATTTTTGTATCACAATTCCTTTTTTTATAGATTAGAAAATTTTTTTTTCAATTAAAGAATAACATGTCTGTGCAGTGGAGTTTAACCGAGATTAAACAAAATTTTTGAAATGATTTTCACTATTTCTTAGAATGCGTTCTATTTGACGCTCGCAACGCTCATTATTATGTCATGTTGGTCATCAAATGCTGAACAAGAACAAATAATGCTCGCAAGCGTTATAAATCACAAAAGTTGTGATTATATTTGCTTGATAAAAGCAATTTGTATTTTGCAATTTGTATTTATAAAATGCAGTTCACAACCTAATAGAACACACACTGTCGAGTTCTTAGAATTAGATTTAGCCTAATTTGGTATGCACGCACACATATGTATAAATTTTTGTAACGCATTTTCGTATCGAATTAGGGTATTGATGTAATATATAGTAATCAATTAGGAATTTGTACTGAAAGGTTTTTTTTTAGTTCGATTCCGATTACGATTTAATAAAATATTGAATAAATGCTTCGATTTCAATTTCGATTTTTGATTAATAAATAATTTAAAAAATATATTATTTAATATAATGTTTTATGTATGTAATAATATGCGTGTAGGTATACATATGTAGAAATCACAATTGTAACGCTAATATAAATGCAAGAGAAAGAGGGAAGAAAAGAGAAAGAGACAGAGTATAGACCGATTAAGACCGAAAAAAGAACAAAAAAAAAAACAGAAAACTGAAAATAATTTTATCAGCTTAATTATAATTTCAGTATTATAAATTTCATGGAATTTGGTTTCAATTTTGGTTCATCTAAAAAAAAATTATGGAATGGTTTTCGATTCCAATTTGGCCAGGATCCCTGATGTAAATACGTAAATCATATGTGTGCAAATCCTATTGAGTGACAAAACGCGATAATTATAGGATCTTTTTAATGTCCATGTCTTAATATACAGATATCAAGATAAATTTAGATATATTAAGGAGAGAGAGATAAGGAAGATAATTTTTCTAACTTTCTTCTCTAATGACTCGTAGACAGATATCATGTTCACATTTAACAAAAGTACATTCTGTTCAAGTCACCTTCATCTACGATAGTTTAAGTACTTACTTCTGCCCTGTAAGGGACAAATATTGCGCTGGCTAAATTCCCAGCAAGAGCACCAATAAAATAGATCAAAGCGATGCGCAACGAGCCTGTCAGTTTTTCCAAATCTCTCATCAAGAAGTATTGGATCAGCAACGTAATTATCAAATGGATGATTCTGAAAAAACCAATTTATATTGAAATAAATACATAAATCAAGAGTTCTTGCTTTTTAAATTAATTTATTCGGACTAATCAGTTCATTTTATTAGAAAAATTTCATTTTAATAGAAAAATAAATGTTTTTTTTTAATTGAATTAATGGCAAATTGATTTTACTTAGTGGGATGAATTTAATGAAATAAACTTCTAAAAAAAATTTTTTTTGTTATTAATTAATATGAAATCAATCACATATAAATTTTATGATTAAATAACGCATAAAATTAATGCATTTTATATCTTCAAAATAAATTTCATAAAATGCAATTTGTTATCAATTATTACCCGGCATGAAGAAAAATGGTGGTAAAGAGTCTGTAGAACTGGTCTGGCCATTCTGGATGCAAGAACGGTATCATTCCGCAGACATCGTGCAAACACTCCACCTGGGAGCACAGGGACGCTTCCTCGTGAAAGTAACCGTGGACAAAATCGCAATACTCTTTCGTGGTGATCCGACACATTCCGTGAATCCCGATACAACAAGGGTGACCGATTACCTCGCATACCATGTGCTCCGCCATCTTATCCTTGTAACGACCGATCGGAAAATTGGCGTTGCCCCGTTGACCCCCGTTTTTACTGACAAAAATTTTTGGATATTTTTCTTTTTTGCAACTATTTGATGGAATAATAGTTTTACAAGCTTAGATATTTCCGCAAATGGTTTTGTTTCATGTGAAAATATTTTATCATCTTTACTTTGGAAAATTCACGAATGAATACACTTGGAAGATTGGAGAAAACTCACCTGAAACGTTGGTTAAAGGGATTGGTTTTCCGACAAATTGGCCATTTGGTGATGTCGTCTGGCCACTCATATGGTGCGATGCTTGCCGGGGCATCGCAAAATTTAGGATCCAGCCCACAAACTGATCCACTAATGCGACCGCCAGGCCCGCTGTCTCCAGGTCCCCACTTCTTCCAGGTCGATATTGTATTCTGCGAGGTTGAACATAATTGCAATTAATTTCATTGCTAGCGAAGAAAAAATTTCTAAGACTTTATAATATTATTGCAGATACATTCAGTAAAAGTTAATAGTGGTAGCAATTATAAAAGTGACAATCACACAAGTTTTATCAAGATCAATTAAAAGAAATAAATTTATTTTCGGTCAATCAGATTTTAGCGGATCTTAGCGGATCTTAAATATTTTATAATAAATTTATATATATATCCAATTCCTCCACAAACTGCGCATTGAAATCTTTTTCGATCTTAAAATGCAAACATAAAAAAAACTAGAATAAAAACATCACATTTAAATTAATTAGCAAATATTGCTGAAGCCTCAGTGGTTAAACGGTAAAAATTCCTGCACGGAATATGAAAGACGTGAGTATAAATCCCAACTGAGGCAATATTTTTTGAAATAAATTAAATTATTTATAGCTCTTAAGATACCATATTAATATTTTTCTAAGATGCTTATTATAGCTTATAAAAAATTATTAAATTACTTATCAATTTAATATATAATATTACTACTTTACTATTAGTTCTGTTCATGACTATGTTTCAAGACCAAAAACTATTAAATAATTTGACAAAAAAGATTTTAGTGCGCGATTTACGAATTGAATTGTATGTAAATTCACTCTGAAATACTATAGTTCGAGAGTTAGTGAACATTTTGTCGTATGATTTCAGCAAACTTGATTTATTAATTTTATCGTTATTTTTATGCTAGAAACGCTAAAGCGATAGTCTGCCATCTGGCAGAGGCCGATCGGAACAATAAAAAAAATGATGTATTATAGCAACAAAGTTGATTTTTTGTTTTCTCTTTATTGTCCGTCAGCATGCTGTCAAGATGGTACCAGTCTGTCACCTTCTCGAAACATGTAAAAAAAATTCAATTTACTGAAATGACACAACACAGCATCATATTATTTTAGACTGGTACCATCCCGACAGTACGCTGACAGTCTATCATTTTATCATTTTTTATATTATATTATAATATAATAAGAAAATATATTATATAATATAATAAAAATCAGCTTTGCTATGACATAATGTGTTATTTTTTTTTTTACAAAATAAGATGACTCATCGGCTCCTGTTCTAAAAAGATGACGGCAGATCTCCGTTTTAGCAATTTTGAAAAATGACGATAAAATTGATAAAATTTACTGAAATAAAAATTTACTGAAGTAAAAAATATTCACTGGCTCGCGAGCTGTTAAGCATTAAACTCCACTTTGATCGAAAATAGGTTTTTTTTTCTTAATTGATTTATTCATAGTTAGACTTTATTTAAAGCTTAAATTTATTTTCAGATGCTCTACGAATTATTTCATTAGCTACTGAGCATCTAAAGATAAATTTAAGAAAGCCTTAACTTCAAGATCTAACTATGAATACGGGCATTATTTTCATCGGTTTAATATAAATTATAATTGTTTTTATATGTAAAATTATAATGTACACAACTGAATAAACTGTTTTATAATTATTGCAATTATAAAATAGTCTATGCAACTTATATGTATACGTTAATTCTACACATAAAAGTATAAATGTCACCTTTATTTAGCCACCAAATTTTCTCTGAGTTTAGCAATCTTTTAGATTGAAACATGCGTAATAATAACAAAATAATAAAATAATATGCGCAATTTATTAACCAAATAAATTATATAGCAAAAATTACATATATATTTATACA
>NW_012130067.1:10527610-10538784 GCF_000143395.1 Atta cephalotes | reverse complement strand
AAAAATTTGACATTTTGGATTTCGCATCATGATATCTCGGTTCGTAAAACACATAGAGATAAAATAAATGCTTATATAATTCGGATCCAAGCTATCGATTGAGCTTATACTCAGAAGTCAATCAGTTCAGCCTTTATTGAAAAACTGATAATCTCGGATGCTCGCAACTCGCTGATTCGCGTAAAGACACGGGTCCACTTAGCGCGAGACTACTCTTCTTGATTTTGATGTAGTAATATGTGGTAATGTGTCAAGGATACATATAAATCGTTTGTGTATAAGTCCTACTTACAGTGGACCTTTTCAGCAAGGACACAATCGGACAGAAAATGCAACACATTGTAATTTTTCAATTTTCTCTTGCTTTGGACACAAATGTATTTATTATACTCATTTTTATCTCAATATAGCAATCAACGCTATCAATTTATCAAAGCAATTATTTTGTGAAAAGGTTATGTGAAATAAAGAGATGTAAAATAAAGAAATGAATATATGTGAATTAAAATAAATCGTTAATATAAATCGTGTGAATTAATATAAATCATAATTAGATTTAAAAGTCTAAATAAAGATCATTATAATTAGATTTAAAAGCCTAAATATGTTTAGTATTCTATGAATTTGTGTGTATATATGTGTGCAGTATTGATGTAATATATTACATACACTGCGTTTCACGCTCGCAATGCTCACGAGCATCATTTTTGTTTAACATTTGATAAACAATAAGAATGGCATGATTCCACGAGCGTTATAAGCGTTAAATGGAATACAGCCATGATATGTCGATGTCTCATAAATTATATAATTGTATTGTAAACCATACGTGTAAATTATTATTTAACCAGTAAATAAAACAGTACTTAAAACAATACATAAAATAGTACATAAAACAGCATTCGCTTAAACATCTTTGGACAGAAAAGTACTGAATTTGAAGAATTATGTTTATATTGAGACTTTGTTTGGGACGTCGAGACAACAATACTTCAATTTCAGCCAATTGAACCACAAATTTCCATAAGATATATCTGCAGGGTCCTTTCAATTTCAAGTAATGAAAAATTGCGACGCTCACAATGCAATAAATTAAAAATATTTTCTTTTCTTTTTTTCACAAGTGCTTTTTCTGAAGCTAAAGAATCAAAGTAAAAATTATGTAGTTTACCATAGCAGTGGATCTCAGTCCCCGAACCTGTTAGGCGCGCATGGAAAAAATTTTATTATTATGAACATAGCCGTGAAGAGCTAGCGAAATGTTACAAGTGTTTAAAAAATCAGGAAACTTACAGAACAATCTGCTTTACTGGATTGAACGCAGCCGGAATCGTCATTCCTAATGCAACAAGCAGTATCTCGTTCTCTTTCCCGCCATACATCGATCTCCTTTAGAATCTTGATGTCACGACGCATACACGGTGCAAATTTGGCGCCAAGATGGATCAGATCTGCAGCCCTAGGACCCAGCCAGAAGTTCGCGGGTTCTTGATAATCGACTTGTTGTAACGACAAACTTGTTACAAGAACCTAGACGCAATCAATTATTTTCTCAATCATACTCAACCCTCACTGAGTGTAAGAATCTAATTTCTTTCTTAAAGAACAAAAACAATGCTTAAATATTTAAATGTAGCTTGAAATATTTTAAACAACTGCAATCGTATATCTTAGTATAAAAATTTTCACAATATTTAAAAAAATTTTTTATATTTTAAACATAAAAATTTCTGAAAAATAGTTTAAATTCTTTTAAATTTTAAGTTTTTTTTTTGGAAATTATAAAATGAGATCTTAATGTATCTCAAAATTTACATATATGTATAAAGAATTTTAGAAGAGAATGTAAACTTTCTCAACATTTTAAAAGTATATTTATATAAAAGTATATTTATATAAAAAGATAGAAAATTAAATTTTCTAAAAAGTTATAAAGGGTGTAGCCGATCATAATCCGATCACGCATTACAAGAGTAAGCGTTTTATTCCAAATCATATTACAAAATTGAGCATTTTATTTCGAATCTATAAAGCTTAAGAATTTATTGATCAGCAGCGTAGTTAATTAATAAATCACATTTTTTCAAATTAACGAATTTTAAAACTACAATAAAATACATTATGAACAAATACATTATTTATATTAAATTTTCAAAACGTTTTTCATTTTATTGTATTGCTTGATGAATTTTTTTATTTCTCTAAGGGCCATTAAAAAAATTGTATTTATAAGAATCCGAAGCAGAAACCGAGAAAGAGAATTGGTGGCTCAATTATATTTCGTTTTCCTAATTGTAGATGAAGAATTATAGTAAAATTATAGTAAAAACGACATAAATGGCAGAACCAACCATATATTATGCATATAACAAAATCAAGCATTTAGAAAACTAGTTATAAATAATTATTATAAATATTTGTCAATAATGTATGTGTTTTGAAATCCGTTACTTAAAAAAAACAGTTTATTAATTAACTATACAGATTAACAAAAATTATTAAGCTTGATTTAGATTTAGGAGAAAACGCTTAATCTTATAGTATGTTCCAATTGTGGGTGATCGAATACACTTTGTATAAATAAAAATATACACATATTCTGAAAAAATTTTAAATTTGTAAAAAATTATAGTAATTGTGAAAAAATTAAATAAGAATTCTAAAAAAAGTTTTTTCTAAAAAGATTAGGCATACACATAAAAAAAAACAAAATTTTGTTATAAATAAAAATTTATATTAATGAAGCATTATTATAATTGTAATTTAAAGTGATCATTCACTTCTTATTATATTCTACAAGGATTGAATAGACTTAACATAATTTGCTTCGATCCAGTGTAAATAAAAAGAAAGGTTATCTTTTATTGTGCACATAAAACATTTGAATTTATTCTTTGCAAGATTAGTTTTTTAATAAACATAATAAAAAGAAAATTTTAAAGAAATGAATAACAATCGTAAATAATTGTGGTCAATAATAGTAATCATTTCTATTTGCTCACCAATCCAGATCGATGATTAAGATCCATCCCGACAGGACCAAATCCATAACACGCCAGCGATATTATTAGAATCAATACTTGCACAGTAGTGATCCAGTATGTGAAATACGGTCGATGGTCCTCGAAATTGTCTAACTGCTTCTTTATATCCGGTTTGTGCGCAACACTTTTCCGAAAAGATCGTCTGGAATAATAGGAGAAAAATTTAATAACTCACGAAGCTTTTAATATGTTTCGTTATATGTCGTTTATCTCGATCTCGATCTTGTTAATGGACAAAACATTTTCTCTACAATAACGATATATCCGTAATATGCGATATTCATTCCACTAACAAATTTTATTATGAATTGATTGGTTGAATTGACGTTAATTCGATTAATCATTTTTTGCTGGAATAGTAATAGATATAATATTTTGTAATTACAATATTGTGTAACACTCAGAGAAGAAAATGTTTTTTATATGATATTTATATAGGTTACAACTATATAAATTTTATATATAGAATTAAAATTCAAAAAAAAGTTGAATAAACTATTTTATAAGAAACATAAGTTTTCGTAATTCATAGTTTTAATTGTAATAATTATAAAAAACATAATTTTATTCAATTATACTTATAATTTTATTCACTTAATTCTACAAAATTTGAATAGCTATAATTTATATAATTGCTATTACTGTTTTTTTTCTAGGTGTATAAAAAAATTATAATAATAACATAATTTAATTTACAGGAAAAGATGTATGATAGATTAATTAATAAAATTTACTTTAATATTCTGTCTAAAATGTACTTTATGAAAACTAATGGATTTCACTTTTTCTTGGAACGCTTTACATTTTATAGGCTTACACAGTTAGTTAATTAGTTTTCAATTAAGACATTGTAGCTCTCAAGAGTTTAATTTATTTCAGACTTCGCAATAAGGAATGAAATATAAATGTACCCAAAGAAGCGACCGACAATGCCCATCCCGTATCGTCGCCGATTACTGTTGTCAAAGACACGATCGATCGTGCTACGGGAGATCCTCGTGGCCCCGGCTATCTCCCGGCTGCGAAGAGTCACCCCCTCCTCTTGTGGCACTCTTGTACCCTCCGCCGGAGGCGCGTCGTACTTCGACCTGCTCCAACTTGTTTTTCTGTAATCTCTTTCTTGTTGTACATGTTTGCGCGTTTGTCGGTCAACGAAAAATCTATTTTGCAAATTGTTTTTATTTGAGTATAAAACATTTTGTGATCATCCAAATCGCATGTAGTCTTTGCAATATCCAAATGTCAATAGCTTTTGGATTTTGAGAAGGCAATCAAACTCTTAGAAATTTGAAGCTTAAAGATACACTGTTAGAAATGTTTACGATTTCACGATACTTTAACTATACAAAAATTCAGTAAATTTTCGATACTTGTACACTGTTAAAAATATTTGTGAATTTACAATATCTCTACAATAGAAATGTGCAGTAGATTTACAAATCATGTTATGTTTTGTTGCGATTTCAAAATATTTATAAATTTACAATAGATTTGTTATGATATCAAAAAGTAAATTTAATGATCAGTTATTATAGACTCAATATAGACATTTATTATATAGTGATGAGTCATTGCCGAGAATCTATGCACTGCCGAAGATACACCTGACTGCAGAGTACAGAGTTATCATATCGTCAATAGGTAATCCATTATAGGCATTAGTTTCTTTTTTACATAACATAATATTTGAAGCAATCCCCAAAGTGGAGAGCTATATTAGAAATAGTTTTCAATTTGTTGATAAACTAAAAGGAAGTGAACATTGAAACAAACTATAAATTAATTTCATTAGATATTGTGTCACTTTTTACTAACATCCCGATAGAAATAGCAATAGATTGCGTAAACGCAAACTGGAATTACATCTCTAAAAAATGTTCCATACCTGTGATAGAGTTCTGACGGCAGTTGGATTTATCTTAGATTCTACGTATTTTATATTTAACAATACCATTTACAAACAAAACTTCGTCACCCATGGGGGTGTCTCTGTTGTCTCCCATCATTGCCGACTTGGTATTGCAAAAATTAGAGAAAAATTAGAGAAAACTGCCTCGATGTTTAATGATCATGTATTATTTTACTATCGATATGTTGACGATTTGTGCGCGCTCCAAAATAGATTCATTTGTAGAATGCTTTAATTCTTTCCTCTCGCTTCTTTCCTTCTCGCTTTTAATTTAATCGCTGAAAATAGGTCACGACTCACTAAACATCTTAGATGTCATAATCACGATGATGATCAACTAAATTTCGATTGACATCACAAATCGACCTCTTCTGGAAGACCTTTTCTAAATTTTTTCTCGGAATTCATTTTCTCTCTCAAAAAAGAGGAGTAATCATCAATTTGGATAAAACTCTTTTACTCTCTAATACTGAATATCACACAAAAAAATTTAACATTGATTGAAATATTATTATATAATTGAAATATTACAGAATGACTATCATCTTAAATTCATTTTGAGATAAACAACAGAGTCAAAAGCATTCTACGAAAGAAGACAGTATAATTCTGAGTAGAAAGATGAATTAACAGTCTCCATCTTGATTCATAGTTCCTTTTATTCCATTTGATAAAAAAATTCAATAAATTCAATAAATTCAATAAATTTAATAGGGACCACATCTTTTTAATTTTCTTCTAAAGTTCTAATAAATTATGAAAATACATTAAAATACATTAAAAAAAGTACATTTAAGTACATTAAAGACCCTCGACTTCATCTTTCCAAAAATAACATAATCTATAAGATCAGTTGTAATGATTGTGATGCAACATATGCGGGACGGACAGGCAGACAATTAAAGATAAGAATCAATAAACACAATCATATTCTCTGGAATACGTCTGCTCGTTCATTACAGTAATAACGGAACATAGGTTGCACGAATATGACTTCGATTGAAATAATATCGAAATTTTAGACGAAGAATCATATTATAATAAACATTTGATTTTGGAAATGTTAAACATGAAAAAACAAAAAAACAGCCTTAATCTATCAACAAATACTGAGAGCCTAAGACATATATATATATATATATTTCGATAATAAATAAAATTTGACGTTGCAATACCAAGATTACTTTATCATTCTTTAGTTAGTGTTCGTCTGTCGTGATAATAACATATTCGTTTATTTCATGACTTATTTTAAATACATTTACATATGATAATTTTTGTTCTTTATACACAATTAATTTTATCATGATTAACTCTTTTTTTTCAACTGTGATATTGCTATTATTTTATTACAAACCAACATACTGACGCGTTTTTTAAAAATTGACAAACATCTTCTCGACTTGCGAAATTTAACTGTATCGTCAATTCGGTGATTTATTTTTATCAGAGTGATTTGCTCGATTTTTATCATCGTACAATTCATTTATTTTATTCTTAATTTGACTTTTTACCAGAACATCGGGAAATTTAAATAACCGGTCATCCAGCCGTTTGCGAGTAATTTCTGTCTCTCTGTGAAACATCTCTCTGGTCATAATTACTATTTATATAATTTCATCCATTTCTTTGACTGCGTTCAACTATTGTAACATCATTCGATATACAACTTGAATATTTAAAGAGGGGTCAATCGTGAGACCGAAACATGTAATATGATTATTAAATAATTATAAAGTATTATATTATATTATATATATATTATATATATTTCTCATTTGAATTTTCATTAAAATAATTTTTTATATTTGATATGCCCTATTATCTCTTATATATCCTATAGTATATTCTCTTGATATTGTTTTGAAATTAAGAATCCTTATATGTCTTAAGATGCTAATATAGTTTTTGACATACATAACAGGATTGTCTTAAGATGTCGTAATAAGTCAATCTGAGGACTGTATTAACATCTTAAGACATTATATATAAGACAATTTTAAAATAAAAACGTATGAATACCGTCTCATGTTTAATGTTTCCTGATTGATAGCTTCTTTCTTATGAACAGTCTTAGATGGAGAGAGAGCAGAGATTTAGAGAGAGAGAGAGACACTGCACACACCATGTTATCCCTTCCATCATGGTCCACCATTTCTTACGTTCATGTAACTTACACACAATTAAATATAGAAACTATAACTCTAGGTCACAAATTAAAACTATAGTATAAGAATATAAAATATTTTATTGCGCATAATGGCCGGCAGACTAAATCAAGACAACTAATCAAATATTTGTCCTAAATCAGAATAACTAATCAAATGCTAATTATTCTAAGTTTAGGACAACGCTTTTATTGATCAAAGAGCAGCCGCTGTTGTTGAAGACGACTGCGCTTAGAAAATGAAATATCTTATATTCTTATACCATGATTGAAACGAGCTATATTAAGTGTACAATGTGATAAGATTTATTTTATACAAATCTATATGAATTTCGACTTCACTTAGTCCTCATTAGCCGTGAATTAAAATTATAATCTAGTACAATCCCGATACGATAAAATTAATGCATAATAAAATTGGTGTTCGAATATATCATGTCATAGACCTCATAGAAGAATAAAATCACGTAAAATATTAACGCATAATAAAATTGTCGCTAGAATGTGTCATATCTTGAATAGTATGTCCGGAATACCCTAATATTCGAATAAATGAATAAAAAACGAATGAAAATACTCATTCGTATATACTTCTTTTTTCATTCCATTTGAATGAATATTTTTTGAATATTTTACGAATATTTTCGTTTCGTATTCACTCTATATTATCTGCATTATAGCTTGCAAGCCTGCAAGAGAAAACAGAAAAACAATGGCTACGATTATACCGCGCGCTTAATCCACCACCTATACAATGAGCGTCCTTGTTTAACCTATAAGTTAAATAAAGATATTTTTATTGGAAGTAAATAATATATTTCGGAATTTAATGTCCACAGATCATAATGAACGATGCGCTCAAGATATCTTAGAATATGTTTATGACTGTAATGTAACCGAAATTATATCGGAATATGTATAGCGTTCTATCAAATAGATATTTATAAATTAAAAATGTATTACTTTCTAAAATAATTTTCAAAATTTCTAAGTTTTCTTCATAAAAGTTGAATATTACAATGACAAAAATAAATAAAACTATTTTTTTTTACTTAAAGTCATCTAAGTACCGGTTATAGTTAAGAATGCTTAGTGGAGTTTTTTTCAGTTTATATTTTGTTTGAATACTCGTTAAATATTGATAGTTTTTTGTAAATAAATATTTTTTAAAAACTCAAATTTTAAATGAATATATGATTATACTTATTTTATAAAATATAAATTTGAAAATTTATTTTGAAAATTTTGAATAAATACAATTTGGAACTCAATTACAATTTTTTGTATTCATTAGGCACACAAATCTTTGAATACTATTTCATCTTCATTTTCAAATAAACGCATAGTAGAGTAACAATTATATTCTATTAAGCCAAATGTAAGACGATGTAACATAATGTCATGAATCCAAATGTAAAAACATCATTTCTTCGTTTAATGGTGAGAAAGGACAGGCAGTAATGTTCTAATAAAAACATAGATAAAATTTAGTTGATTTTTTGTTCGTCTGATATTATGTACATATGGCATCATTCGAATTTTACCATTGTCACAAATAAGAGGTATTTCGATGTCATAACAGTGATATTAATTTGATTTTAATTTATATTAATTATCTACATTATCTTTATATACATAAGTTCTGTAGAAAAATGCATATGTTTCGCACATTTCATCTTCACAATTCTATTCAATTATTCTATTCAATTTACCAATTATTTGGACTCTACATATAATTTTCTACATAACTGAAAAATTTTTACGCTTCAACAACATCATAATTTTCGACTAGAGATTCTGTCTGTTTTAAATACTCGGATTGCCCTTTCTCGCCATTAAACGAAGAAATAGCTTTTACATTTAAATTCATGACATTATAACATCGTCTTATGTTTGACTTAATAGAATATGATTGTTACTCTATGCGTTTATTTGGAGATGAAGATGAGATGATATTTAAAGTATGACACATTCGAGCACCAATTTTATTATGCGTTAATTTTATCGTATGGGATTTTTCATAGTATTGGGTTATAATTTTTATTCATAGCTGATAAGGACTAAGTGAAATCGAAACATTTCGTGAAATTTATGTTTGAACAAAATAAATATTTGCTATTTTACAAAACTGGCACGCCACAAATGCGCATTAAAGATTTGCGCATATTTCGAAGTCGCGAGCCGACTGGATCTATGGATTTCACTGCCAATCGCCATTATTTCTATTATCCGTGTGGCCGCCTATAATCAGCTCCTCTCATGTAAGTTGTACCACGTGACAGTTTCTGTGTATCTCACGACGAATACAATAAATTATTATTGTAACTATAATCGAAGTGTGTTACTATAAGTGTAAATATAAGCTTTTTCTTATCCTGCAATTTTTGCACGGAAAAAACGCTACGGTAATTGCCACATACCGACTCTGAAATATAATACTACTGGAACGAGCGCTGACGCTATTTCGCGATCCGACAAAGAGTATTTCAAATGGTATCTTTATTCTTTTTTAACCTATACTTAGCTATGATTGCACATGTGCAATATCGTCTATTGCACGTGCGCAATTATAGCTGAGTACAGGTTAGAAAAGGATAAAGATACTACTCAGAATGCTCTCTCACTCTTAACAAAGGCAATATAGGCAACATAGGATCGCGCTCGTTTCAGTAGTATTATTTTAGTGCATACCGATCACCGATTGGACATTGTTTGGCGCAGGCATCTGTGTATAATAGTAAAAAATTAGAGGCAAAAATAATGACGACAACGCTCCTATTACCAAATCTTTACTTCAAAAAGATGTGTATATGAGTGTTTATTATATATTACAAAATTTATTTTTAAATTATTTTTGTAACAGTTAAGATTAATAATGATTTTTATAACAATGATTAATACTGATTAATGGTAAAAAAAAATGTATAGGTTAGGCATGTACTCGATTTTATCGACAAGCAAATACTAAATTATAAACATAATAAGTAATGAAAAATGTGTATTTATTGAAATACACAAAGGGAAAACTACGTAATAAAATTTATAGAAACTGATATGCACATTTTATTAGAGTGCAAAGCAGTAAAATCACAGTTTGTAAGGTTCTGACAAAATGACAGTGCTATTAAACATAGCAAACTTTCAACTTTTTCCGGTATAGAGATATAGTTTATTTAAATTAAACAAACGCTTTTCTATTATATATTATTTTGATTATTTTATTTTTTATTTGTTTTGATTGACGAAGACCATCTGCATTATAGCAATGTATCAGAAACTTGTTATGCAATCAAAATGTGTATTGCAAAGAATATAGTTGTCATTTCCTTCATTGTCATATCCTACTATGTTCATGGGATATGCTGTAATCCCGAAATTGAAAAGACTTTAGAATTCATACAAAGATAAAGTTCAATAATTTCTTATTTTATTTTATATGCAGTTATTGTTTGTTATAAGCATATACATTAAATTTCAAATAATTAAATTATAAATATATATAAATAATTAAATTCTAAAATTTATTAATATAACTATTAATTTTTCACAGTTTTCTCCGACATTACTCTGTAATAGGTAAACTTCTGACACAAATAAAAAAAAATATCGACCCGAAAATAAAAAAAATTATATTGGCTATAGACAAAACTTTTGACGAAAAGTGTGCATAAAATGATTATTTGTTCTGGTTAAATCATACTACTACATTATTATAATGTTCTGTATGAAATAACGATACATTAAAAATGTTCGAGTTACATTACGTGTAACTAGTATTAAAGTTTAAAATTTAAAGTAGTTATTAGGATATATCCGTCTACGAATATAATTATGTTATTACAAAGTGTGCGCGCGCGCGTGTGTGTGTATGTGTGGAGTGATTGATAGCCCTATTAAACTTTTTTTCGGATTATATATATATAAATATTATAAATATAAATGTATATACGCGAGTTAAGATGGATCATCATTGACGAGCAGCGAGTATTGTTATTAAATGTGAGATATACATGTGTATGAGTAAATAATAAGAGTAAATAATATGAACATGCAT
>NW_012130067.1:10515404-10527590 GCF_000143395.1 Atta cephalotes | reverse complement strand
TATATATATATATATATATATATATATATATATATATATATATTTTACTTTACTACACTATATATATATATATATATATATATATGTGTACTTATATGTAAATACAAAAGCATATAACATACAATAATATATTTGGGTTGTAATTTTATAGCAAAGGTATTGTAAAATTACAATAAGAATATTGTAAAATCGAATATTGATTGTAAAAAAGAATATTGTAAAATATTAAACAATTTATTTGTAATTTTACAACAAATTTGGATGAAAACATAAAGAATAGAGACCGAACTTAACGATATCGTCAGAAATGAGCTCAAAGTGGTCATCTGAATTAGTTCGATTGAGATGTCACTTCCCTTCTACGACACCGTTCTTATATAAAAAAACTTTATTCAAGTTTCAATGACAATTTACGCCTTCTTGTTACTGTCAAAACATGATGTCAAAGAATAACGGTCTCGATTCTTTGATTATTGTATATGATTATGTGTGTATGTGTGTAAGTGTATATGAAAAGAATAGAGTCCCTCTAATGAGAGGGTGCCTCTCATGACTTGAACCGATCTTGATTGATCAAATTTTGAGTTCCTTTAAACGCCGCCATTTACAGATACTTTCGATGTATAATGAATTAGTGTGAGCTGTTTCATGATATAAAAGGCGCGAACGCGAAATCGGACTATCAACTGTCAACCATGGTGGAATTGTGCTGTTTTCCGATAATTCTCGGCGTTCTTCCGTTCTTATGTCTTAATTCTTACTAGAGGAACTCTAGTAAGAATTTTGTGATTCGAATGCTGCCTATCGAGCACCAATACCAATTCAGAAACCTGATTTTGATCACATTTCTAATAGCCTAGTTGTCTTCTGGTCTCTATTCTTCATGGATAAAAACTTTCACTTTTATTGTGATTTCACAACAGAAATTTCTAACAGTGTACACAATAGGATCTTGCTTTTCATTTAATTTATATATAATTGATTTTTTCTCTGTTATCTCGATGACACTTAGGGAAATTTTCGATTGTTAAATTAGTTATTAGAATATACGATATATTTGGATTGTTTTTTGAACTATTAACAGTTAAAATGCTATTTATTAGCTTCCGAAGCTATAATTAATCCTAGAACACCTTCCGAAAAATTCTGGAAACACATCAATTCTAGAAAACACATCTAGAAGACCCATTATAACTTTGATTAGCTTCAATTCAGATTAATACTTACATTCTCTTTTTTATTTTGAAGCTTTGAGATTTAGAATATATCTGTAGATTGTAATATCATAAGTTTTATATTTTAAGATATAAAACAAGACTTTTCCTTTCCTTTTCTTTGTATACGAAGCAATAAGTGAAATTTCAATTGGATGTGGAAGACCCACATATGTGTTCTAGAATTAATTTTAACTTATTAAAATTTAATACAGTGACTTAATACAGTGACTTTGATGACTTAATACTTTAAAGATTAATACTTTAAAGAGAACTATATTTAATTTTCCATCGGAGAATTTAATTAGGAATTAGAGAAAGGAACTCTCATCTAAAAAGTACGGAATCCCAGGAGATGTAACGTAAGATAGTATGTAATGGCTTCTCTCTATTCAAGATCATTGTACAGTAGTGCATTAATTGTGAATTAATTGAGTCATAGTAGCCTAACTTATCAAAAATTAAAAAATGTAGTACTAAAAACTTGATAAAAAATTCTCAAAAAATTCTTAGAGTTCTATGAGAAGAAAATAAATTATTTTTGTCTCTTGCAATTTTTTTGTAAAGTTGTGTAGTATTTGAATAAAATAAACATTGATAAATCGGGCCGCTACTATGACCCAGCGAATTAATGCAATGCATCGTACATACCCTTTTCGAAGTGTCCCTGACTAGCAAAATGCAGCGGATCTAGACTAAACAAGGTTGATAAATAATCTATCTCAAATGAGGTTAGCAACATCAGAGATAAAATCAAATTCTGTTCATATCACGCATAATCTCGGAACTAGACTATCTAAAGGAGAGACCCAGCAGAAGAAAAAAAATGATTTAAACCAATACTATTATATTCGCCGCATGGAACATAAGATTTTGGACGCGAATGATTAAGAAATTATTATGGAAATCAAAGAAAATAACATAGGCATCTGCTGTCTCTCAGAGACAGCTAACTAACAGAAAAGAAAACTAGACAACTAACAGAAAAGAAAAAGGTAGACGAATAATGGACTTTATCTTTATATAATGGAAAAGAAAAACGAACAAATAGCAACAGCAGAGGTTAGGATGCTTCTACGAAAGCATCTGTAGCCGCTCATAGATGAGGTAAAGTATGTAAGTCCAAGAATTCTGCAGAGATCAAGTCAGACTTGATGTGCAGATTAAACTGCTACACATTCTTAATGTCTACGCTCTCGACATCACCAAAACAGGGAAGAAAGTCGTTCTACGAAGGCCAATTAAATCTAATACTTAATAAATGCAGTGTTGTTATATTGAGTGATCTGAATGCACGAATCGGCAGTGATGCAGTGCCAGAAGTAAAGCAAAAATTTAATAAGGAACCCCGTAACACGCGCACAATAATGGCGACTTACTGATAGACTTACTGGTATCCAAAACAAATTGCGAATCAATAACACGTTTTTTTCATAAACTATAACATAAATATATATTCGAGAATTCTCAGGATAGGAAATCTATCATCGACTATGGCAATAACTAATTGATTTCGCCAATGCAAGTATTGGATGTTAAATCACTCAACTTCACTAACAGTGGTCATAGAATAATTCTTTACGGATGACTATTATATTAAAAGCCACTCCCCAAAGTATATCAAGAAATTTAACACAGAATCTCTTGCAGATAAATCCGCACGAGAGCTGTATTATAGAAAACTGAAAGAAAAAGTAAAGAAAATTATACAGAAAAAGATGATGTAGACACAGCGTGGAAAAATCAAAGATAATATCATGAATGTCGCTCGCGAAGGGAATCGGGAAAAAAGAGTATAAGCGTTACTGAAACGAAGGAACGCTATACCATGATTTATTGACGAAAAAAAATCACCAAGAGGAAAAAAGAAGCGTATTTACATTAAAAAGAACGAGAAAAACAAGAGAAATATATAGTATGAAATGAAAAGAGTATGAAACGAAACATATGTAGAAATAAGAAGGTTAAAGAATTAATATTGATAGCAATTTACGAAAAATATGGAAAGAGCGCTCAAAAAAAGGTATAGAAAATGCTCAAGAACAGAAGAGCAGACGTAAAAAACATAGTATAGATAATCTCTATAAATAAAGAAGAATGATTATTGCCTACTTCAAAGATCTTTACAAATATTACACAAAGTTCATATAAGAAATAAGAGGAAGAGGATACCCTCTACCTAACTTGGGACATAGGCTATCAAAAAACTAAAGAAAAAAGCATCAGACATTGATAACATCTATAATAAACTTTTGAAATATGACGATATAATATTGACAGAAGAAATAGGATGGTTATTCAATGTAATAATAACAACAGAATTTATTTCGGAAAAATGGAAGACTAATCTTACGATCTCAATTTTTAAAAAAGATACTATGTCAAATCTCGATAATTATTGATGCTGTTGAGTTCAGTCCAGAAACTGTTCAGTACAATTCTATTAGAGCTATTAAGACCGAAGATCGATAAGCGAGGAACAAAGAACAGGAATTTAGGCAGAATAGATCCACGATAGATGCAATATTTTTTGTGCTTCAAATAGTCGAAAAAGCAATTGAATAGACCAGCCTATCTATGTTTTGTAGACAAAAGCTTTCAATCGAATTTATTGGACGTCATGGAAATTCTCGAATTTTATTGTTCATTTATCTCAGCATCTTGCGCAATCCGTTTTTTCGCATGAACCTCTTTTGCATCCGAATCGATAAACTGACGAGCTATGTCTGAGCAAAAGTCAAATAATTAAAAAATCATAGAAGACATCACTTTGCCCGGATTCCCCTGAATGGGGGAATAATTACTAATAACATGTTATACTATACTGACTATGCTATTCTCATAGCTGAAGAGAAAGATCTGCAACGCTTGTTACACAGTCTCGCGAATACTGCGAAGAAATAAAATATTCACATCTAAAATCAAATCCATGATAAGAAACCACAACATTGCAAGCTGGAGGTCAAAAGAAACATGATTGAACAACACAGTGAACTATCTATGCGTCAATGTCTTTAGCAGTCGAAACTTATAAGAGGCAGCAAACACTCAAGAGAGTCAGGAACGCTAAAGGATACGATATGGAAAAATCAACGCTTAACAACAGAAAGCAAGATTCAAGTGTACAAGACAATTGTCGAACGAATATTAATATTCGGAGTTGAAACACGCGCCGAAAACAGAAGACAAAGCAATTCAGCCACATCACAGAAATAAGTATTCGACGAAAAATAATCAGGAAGAACCAAAAGAGATAGAATAAGAAATAAAGAGATTAGAGAAAAATGTGGAATATTAGACATTGTCAAATTCATCAAAGATCAAAGAAGGG
Source organism: Atta cephalotes (assembly GCF_000143395.1). Lineage (NCBI taxonomy): Eukaryota > Metazoa > Arthropoda > Insecta > Hymenoptera > Formicidae > Atta > Atta cephalotes. The sequence continues at coordinate 10,523,045 of NW_012130067.1, read as the reverse complement.
AATGGAATATATCGAAGGAGAGGTGACACGCTTAATAAAAATAGCAAGAAACTATAAGCTGATAAATAAATGTCCCTTGGAGGACCGAAGAAAAGAGCCGAGAGCTGGAAGTCATTGTTAATAGAGAACTCAGAATACGACGCGTGAAAAAAAAACTAATGTCTATTTAATAAAGAAAAAGAAGAAGAAGAAAAAGAACTCACCTGGAAATATAATGGTCCCTCGTGATCGAACGGGGTCGCCTGACTTGTCCGTCGACCGTTGTCCTGTCATCCTTTTGCTGTGCGAACCTACACAAAGAAAGTACTTAATGTCTCACTATCCAAAAATTAAAAAGTCTAACAACTCTCTAATTTCTCTAAAAAATGTTTAAAAGGTTATAGAATTTTAAGGATCGATAGAAAACACAATAGAAATATCTATCGAAAACGAATTTCTGTTCAACCAATTACATAAAAGAAAATCGCAATTGCGATATTCTTAGTGTTTATATTAGGAAAATCGCCCGCAGGTCCGTCCAAAGCGATTTTTTTTATTATAGAAAAACAAAATAAAAATTCGTTTTGATATCTGTACTATGCAATTAAGATGCAGATAATTTCATTAATTGTAATATTTAAAAAATTAAATTGTAAAATTCGGCTCTATACGAATCTTCGTAATTTTTTATAAAAGTAAGAAGTCGAAGAAGTTTCATGACACAATATTATTTTTACGAGAAAATATAGTTGAATTCGATTATATCTGTAATATCGCGAGTAAAGAACAAATAATTTTATTTATTATAATAGTTTTAAAAGCCAAATTGCAAACTCTAACTTGATAGAAATTTTTAAATCTTTAAAAAAAAAAAGAAGTTAAAAGAGTCCTATAACAAAGTCGAGCGATGCCAAGTGCATAAATATATAAAACGAACCACTTGATTGCTTAACGCCGTCATTGCGTATTTGTTCGTGCCGCTGTCAAATTCGAGACGCTAGCTTTATCCGGAGGTTTGATATCGACAAACTTTTCGATAAAAATTACTCGGAAACTGTAAAATAAAAAATCTAACAATACTTTTATTATATAATCGTCATTGCGATTAGTTTGAATAAAATTGATGCAGCCAATCCTAAGATATCGAGTCTGGAAAAAGGTACCATTTCAGAGATTTTCAGATTTTTTCGGACACATAGATAAATCTATACATATGTAAAGCGTTTTGTCCATTAAGCTGCTTTCACACAATGTCTTCATATAATGTCTTCATTATATTAAATTAACAACGAAAATGCACATTAATGCGCATTCATTCATTCATTCGATGGCGCAATCCCAAAGTTGAGACAGGGCTATATTTTTTGTATGTATGCCTGTAGTGCAGATTGTACACAGACGGACTCACAATTTAATGCCGGTTTCAAACGGCACTTTAAAAGGTTTCCTTGGTAATAAATATTCTTGATGGTTTGCCAGATCGCCGAAGAGCGCGTGAAAATTTCTTAGATCTGCTGGGGATCGAACTCGAATCCCTTAGTATCGTAGATTCACGCGCTGTTGACCATGCTATGTGCTCCATTAATACGTATACATGTGTAATACTTATTTATATAGAGAGACAGACAGAGAGAGGGAAGGGCGAAGGAAAGATTGTGGGAGAACGAGTGTGAAAGAGAGAAAGTGGAGGCAAAAGAGAAGAAAACATGAAAGAGAACATGAAAGAGAAAAAGAGAAAGAGAAAGAGTGGAATGGAGGAAAGCACTTGATATGTATTTTATGCACTTGGCGTGTATTTTTTTCTTTTTTTAAGGTTTTTTTTTAGGAATTTCACTTTGTGTGTGTGTGTGCTTTTTGTAAATTTTTTAAAATGTAATATGAAATTTAATTTAAAAAATGAAGAGATAATAATAATAATTTATATTAGATTAATAATATATAAAAATAAAAAATAATTATAGTCACTTTCAATCTATCTTATGTGTGATGAAATACTTGGCTAATAGTATTTATTGCATATCTGTTTTTGAGAAGAAGAATGTAATATTCGGTATCTTTTTTATACATTTGACATATATTTTTCTTTTTAAAAAGGTTTTTAGAATACTTCTTTTATGAGATAAAATATGGTAAACTACAGATGTGTAAACTGTGTGAATGAGATGTAGATGTAATTGGCCCGTCACTACCGACTCTTAAATTACGACGTTTTTAAATATCTGACATATTGCAGAATTTCTTAATCTCATAAGACTTACCCAACTAATTCCTCGGTACTAATCCCCTCGCGATCCTGCGTAGTGTCGAGAATATTTATTATTTTAACGCCGACCTCTTCATCCTTGATCAGTCCGCTGGGAGTTTGATCGATTTGCGTCTGCGATTGTTGAGATGATGGCGGAAGCGGAAGAGGTGGTGGTGGCGGCGGGGGCCTCTCAAAGAAGGACTCATCTTCGTCCTGGCCGCTGTCAGGCCTGTCCTCGGGATCTGTCCTCGACAGATATGCGATCGTGCTTGGCGGGAAGCTGCGTGATTCCGGACGTGATTGCGAGCGCTCGCGAGGACGCTGCCGTGTCAACGACTGAGAACACATGTGCTTCGATTAAACAAGATCGCGATATTCGTATTTTTGAAAATTGCGTGGATACTTTCATCAAAAGTATCAATTTCCTTACACTTCTGTTATCAGTGATAATGATCACAAAGGAATTTCTCGCGAATACAGGAAAAATGATGTTAGGGTGACCAGATATAATCTAAAACATAAACTAAAACATTCCTGATTAAAAAGTAGTATAAAAGTAGGACTTAAGTCTTAAAAGTAGAACAAAAAACAGAACATTTTAAATTGTAATACAGAATAAGTAGTATATTTAAATTTAAATTTAAATTAAAATCCTAAGAAATAAATAAAAACATGTATTTAGTATTTGCAAAAAACGGCTTTAATATAATATAATAATACCTAATAATTTTCAAATATTTTTACAGATACAGTAATGATCTAGTGATTAGCTTATTATGTAGTTCATGTGCGATAACTTCCGATTCCCTCGCTCTCTCTCAAAATGAGTACCAAAAAGAGTACACTCCGGACACACTGGAAACCTGATCGAACGTCCCCAGACGCTTTAAAAAAGAGTATATGTTCGGGAAAAACCGGACGTCTGGTCACCCTAGATGTTATATTAACATATATGCCATGCTCTTGCCTTTATAAAATGTTATTTGTTTCATTAATACTGTTAATTATTTATATAGAGACTAAATAGTTTCTAAAGACAAAAAATGAGCAACAGCACAAATTGGAAAAAATAAAGGGTCTAGTAGAACAAGTAAAATTGACTCTAAAAATATTTAACAATATGACTATATCTGAAGTAACTTATAATGAGTAAATATGTTATGTAGTTTCAACTTTCTAAAGCTCCTCGTTAAAATGCTATAAGATTGAGTTGAAAAAATTAAAATAGTCAGACATACCTCACAATTGATTAAATATGACAGAATAAAACTAAAAGCAAATGAAAGAAAAATTTTAAGTGAATATTATATATTTTTTTCAGATATCTATGTTTACTAATGAATTTACTAATGAAACTTAATTAATGCTTAAAAATGGATTTTTTATGATCTTTATCTTTATCTTTATATTTAGCATTATCTTTTTAAAAAATTTTGAAAATAAATAGTTGTAATGCTAAATTGAATCGATGAGAATAAATCTAATTAAGTAAAAGAAATCTTATTATCAGTCAAAGCTTTCTAGTGCTTACATATTTCGGTATAAATTTATATGTATATATAAAATTACACAATTTTGTAAACCGCGCGTCGAAGGTTTTTTAGTCTTGAAATCTGAGATTTATTAGTATATGGTATAATAAAAAATAAATTTCATTTAAAAATAAAGTTTATTCTTTATTGATAAATCTCAAGTTTCTACTGAAGAAACTAAATAATCTCCGCTAACTCAATTTCACAACTAACAAGCCTAATTTCTTAAATGTTGACAGATTCAACAGGATGGTTGAGGCACGCGAGCTGCCTTATGGTAACGTTAAGAGAAGCAAACTGTTAGAAATCGACGTTCAAAGTTTCGTAGCAATTGCTAACTGCGCTACATCCTAGTTATGGTCTCGATACCACTAATAAACTGTCAGAGCTGTCGAAAGCACACTCACATGCTGTTCAACCGATCGTCCATTCGCTGACACCTACTACTGCTACCAGCCAGTAGTAAGTAAGTGCAAACCAGTTGCACTCGTGTTTGACCATGCACTTCCCGTCATCCCGAAACTTTGTAAAACTATAGCAGTATTAAACGGCAATTTAAGTTCGTAACTTTCTCCAATATATTGTTTCTTCAACCGTTAGATATATCTTTTGACTAACGAGATCACGTCTTTGTAGGGCAAATCTACGCGTATATATATATATATATGTGTGTGTGTGTGATGCCGCAAAATAAACTAATAAAAAATTTTATCAATGCAGAATGAATGATTTTTTTGCGCACTTCTTATCGCGCTGACTCCAAATTAGCCTTTGGAACTTATTATTTTTTATATACAATTATAAAGAGTCCAATTATTTCTTATTATTCTTAAGAATGACTTTGTTGAAACATGTAAAAATTAAATATCATTAAATGTTTATTAATTTAATTTGTGATATTACGTACTCCAACTTCAGTTTCGACTGTGTTTCAAAACTAATAAATAATCGGTGCGCAATTTGTTTAAACTGGAAATTGTTAAGATTTACATAAAAATATTATTAGGTATCCATTTTAACCAAACATGACCTTCTTTGCTTATTTATTTATGTTAAACATTTGTTGGTTTATTTTCAATTATTATTACAAAATTCAATTATTATTACAAAAATTATATTAAATAGAAATAAAAAATAAATATATGGAAAAAATTATTTTACTAAGGTATTTAAAAGTTTAGATACCTAGATATAGATCTAAAAAAATAATTATGTTGGACTATCAAAATAAATTATGTAGTGCGCCCAAACATGATATTGCAAAAGTTTTGACATTCTAGCAAATTTGAGCGTCGTATGTAATTATTTAAATTGTCTATAATTATTTTTAAATCAATATCTAGATAAACTTTTTGATACCTCAGTAAAATAATTTTTTTCCATTCTTTCATAAATTTTAAGCCAATTTCCTGTTGAAATCTTTTTATAAAAAATTTTTTAAAAATTGATATCGAAATAGTAATAAAAGATCGAAGGCTTTCAATTTTCGAAAACAGCACATTTTTCAAGATACGCTGTTCAATTGCGAGGGGACGATTAACGACCGAAAACCATGCCGCGACAATACAAAATCCGATCGGAAGGACTTGATACGAATCAATAAACAGAACAAATGTTAATTCCCGCAAGCTGTGCATGAAATTAAATTCCGTTGAATTTCACAGAAGCATAGTCCCTTTCGAAATTCCGTTTTAATGGCCATTATAAAAAAAAACACAATTCACATTTACATTCTTTTCATGTCAAATATCTCTATCAATCAAAATGTATGACATAAATATCTCAAAATGTTTAACATAACTTTTTTAATAAATAAAAATATAAAATATTTCGACATTAGAAGATAAATTCAATATTATTATTCAACGTGATTACATTATTGCCTCGTCATTAATATTCCAATTTTATGACACATTTTTTATTCATTTGTTATAAAAAGAATATTTAATAATATGCAGAGTTTAACAACAATTAAAGTTTAACAACAATTAAAAAATCAGATTTTAACAATTAAATCGAAATTTTCTTTATTTTTTTTATTTTTATTAATTTCTAAAAGTGACACAATACACTTGATAGAAAATCAAATTACGTGAAATTAAAAAAATTTTTTTATTTATCAAAATTAAATCCTATTCGAATGGAATGACAAGACTATGAAGTTTTTATTGAAAAGAACTGTTGAAAAGAAGGAGAAAAATATCTTTTAAAAAATCTGATTTGATGTAATGATCGGCAATAATTCGAGACCTGATTAATTCGTACCGACGATATTAGATTATATTATTGGCTCACCAATGTGATGATATCAATCAACGATGATGGCAAACGTGTAATGAGCATTCACTGGAAAATCTATCATTTTACGAGCATATAATTAAATTCAGATCCTGCATAATCCGGCATTAATGACTACGTCGGCAGATACGACCAGTTGCTACTTCGAAATACATGCAGATAGTGCATGTATTAAGAGTGTATTATATCCATCTTGACGTTTCTATTAGGCCTATAGAGATGTTAAAATTTACAGAATAAAAAACATCAATACTCATATATTTTTTACATATATCTAATCGAAAGCTTTTTAAAAGTATCATTAACAAGAAACCCAAAAATTTTTTTAAATCTGAAACTTTGTAGAAATAAAATACATATGAAACTAATTATAATAATTTTTTATTTTATCCAATAAACATTAAGAATGCAAACACCCCATCAAAGATTTGATTTTTTATATTCCTATTATCTTTGAAACTGTGTAAAGAAATATTGAAAAAATATTAAATATAAAAGTTTATAGCTCTTCATGTCTACAATATTATAAAACAATAAAAAAGTTTTTTTAAATATTTCATCACTATTTTGTTAATCGATTTTGCAAAGCGTTTGAAAGAATAAATATTTATAACATATAATGAAAAATGATCTCATGTGCTAATCTTACAAAATGTATTACAAATATATATTACAGTATTTATAAATATATACAGTGAGAACTTAAATAAATTTTAACATTATATTATTTATTGTATGTTTCAAATATTTTAATGTTATTATATTATTATATATAATACTTTATATAATATATAAGTTATATAAAATTATTATTATAGTCGGTATTTATAATCAAATAATGAATAATTTAATTAAATAATTAATTAAAATTCCATGTAAAGTAGATCGCCTGGCAACTGCAAGGTAATGACCCAACAATTGTCTAAAAGATTTGAAAATCAATCTTCCGCTACCGGGAAAATGCATTTTATACGGAAATATTAAGAACGATTGGGAAATTATAATGCAACGAAAAAACGTGATTCTATTGTACGATATAACAGATTCGGAAATTTCCAAATGCGATCGATCAGCATCGACCGCATTTGGATAAAATGATCATCAGAAATAGCTTAATCAGCTCAGCAAAGTGATTCGCAGTCAACAGATCGAGCGTTATATAGTGCTGTGCGATGAAGGTGGGCAGAGTCGTATTATCTACTGTCATCCGACACGAATTACTTGAGTAAACATAACGAGTTGCTAGATACGCGAAGTAATGTGAATTCAATAAAACTGTATGTTACCATCGATAAAAATATCTCTGTAAAAATCATGATATAACATTAAAATATTACAGTAAAATATAACTGTGAAACGCGAATCTTAATATAATTGTAGATTTCGATTTTTGATTTAAAGTGTAATGAAAAACAGTGGCTTATTTCTCGATCCTGGGAACTTACAACTTGTGACCTTACAATATTATCTAAAATATTATAAGTTAATATATTATATAATTATNNTATATACTATTACTATATATTTTTAATTTATATATATATATATATATATATAATATTATTATTATATATATACTTATATATT
>NW_012130067.1:10509005-10515384 GCF_000143395.1 Atta cephalotes | reverse complement strand
TTTATTAAGTTAAGTATAAACGTAAGTAACGTAGTTGTTACTTTACGTTACTACGTACGTACGTAGTTACTACTACTATATATATATATATATATATATATATATATATTATATATATATATATTTATATAATATTATTACTTATAATATTTTATAAAATTATTATAAGTTTTATTACAATTATAATATTTCGATATTAAAGATTCACTTCATGTTATTTTTTTTTAATGATAATCTTCAATTCACGAAGAATTAATAAAATATTTTATTTTATCAATCAAATTTCCTTGATTATTTTTGCGTAGCGTCTCATATATAAAACACTTCTAGAGCTTTTTCGTGTTTTTAAATTTCATAATTTGTATAATATTTGGTAGTTTTATATTTCTGAAATACATATACATATGCACGGAAAAAATGGCTACGATTGCCACGACCAAAAGTTGTCGATCAATACATTTTTAGTTATAAGAATTATAGATACAATTGTGATAAGCATATCTTATGGTTATGGCTATAAAGATATGTTCATCTTACAGTTATCACAATCAAATATATTAATGGGTAAAAATTATTATTTCCGGTTGTAGCAATCGTAATATTTTTTTGTGTGTGAACATGAATGACATAAGTACGTAATTATTTTAAATTAACAATAAATATATATAAAATATTGGTTAAGATTAGCTCTTTTGAAATAAAAAGATAATAAACAAATCTTTACATTTAGAAAAATAGTTATATTAATGTTTTTGGAGTCAAAGATTTTAAATCCGCATTCGAAGAAAATTTTAAATAACAAATCCAATACAGAAGAGAAGACCAAAATGACTAAAATTTTTAAAGAAAAATTTGAAATTATTTATATTTAGCTGAAATTCTATTTATGATATTTATATATGACATTTTTCGAAATGTCAAGTCTTCATTTTTAGTTTCGTTTAAAAACGTAATTTTTTTGTTAAAAATAAGTAAAGATATTTTTGATATTAAATTTGCCAATTTATTAATTTTCCAAATTTGAAAATTTGAAATCAGAAGAATCCGAATATTTGAAATCAGAATCTAAAAAAAAATACATACAAAATTTTATTTATGTATAAACTATAATCAAATTTTGTATTTAGCCTATATAGATTCATCGTTTTAATTAAAAAATTTTTTTAATTTAAATTTCCCAAATTTCAATCAGGGACCAAAAAAACTTTATATGTACACTAACAAGAAAAGGCCTCCAATTCGGAAATTCTGAAAGGAAATTACGAAATTTTGATAATACATAGAAAATATCCTGAGAAACACAATTTTTTTTTGTTGCTTGAATTTACTTTGAAGAGATAAAATCAACCTATGAAAGTTATCCTATTTTTCGTTTTGCTTTTATTATTCATCAACAACAGAAAATGAAATAAAATTTTAGAGAAAATTTATTTCTTTTAATACGATTTAATAATTAGGAAATTTATTTATTGTTTTAAAAATTATAAAAAATGTATATATGTATAAGCAAAAGCCGGAGCAATACATTCTCATTGATTTTTTTTTTTACAATACTATATAATACTATATACTATATATTAGTAAATACTATATACTAATAAAATACTATATACTATATATTAGTAATACTATATATTAGTAAATTATTAAAGAAATCATGCAATTTAGTTAAATTCACTGTCAATATCAGAATAAAGAAATACTACCAACTTTTTGCGTAACTATAAATTGTATAATTTGTATTTAACCGTGTTATTAATTTTGTTGAATTTGCGTTTAATTTCTTTACACTGAGAATAACCTAATAATAAGGTCAAAACGTATGTTCTAAGAATTTGAAATACATAAAAATCTGAAGGCTTGTAGCCTTTTCTTATTATTTATTGTTGACTATATAATACGTGTTGCACTTAATCACATTTACAATTAATTAGTTTATCTGATATACAAAATACGTACAGAAAAACTGAAATAAGTTCATTTCAAGTAGGAAGTCATTATTGTTATGATACGTTCTTTCTTTATTTGTATTTCGATAATTTAGAATTGTTCATGTAATTAATAAATTTCCTAAATGATAAATTTTATTTTAAAAAATAAAAGTTTTCTTTGAAATTCTGTTCTGTTATTTTTTGTTGATAAATAAAATAAAAACTAGAAATAGGACAATCTTCAAAAACTGATTTTATCCTTTATATAAAATGAATTCCGATAACAAAAAAAATTTCTTATTATATGTCTTCTATGTATTGCTAGAGATTCATAATTTTTTAAATTTCCAAGTTGGGGGCCTTTCCTTGTGAGATTTAGCAAAATATGTTTTTAAAACATTTATTCAACAAAGGGTTAAAAAACTAGTAGTAAAAGAACGTTAAAAAAATGTTTCTATATTTCTTATTACGTTATTGTAGACCATGAAAAACACTAAATTTTGTATTTAATATTTTTCAAAAATTTCATACAGAATTTTTCAGATCTTTCTATTAATAGAAATATAAAAAGTCAGATTTTCTTTGAAGAAGTATGTTCATTCTTGAAATCATTTCTCAATCGAAATAGAGAGTTACTATATAATTAAGTCTATAAATACTTTATTTCTGCGAAGTTTCAGATTTTTAGAAATTTTCCGAGTTGCCGAATCGCTTTTTAAGTAGAAATAGAAAAAAAATCTGCATAAAATACGTAACTAAACCTTTAAAATCAAGGATAAGGCAATCATTTTATCTTTCATTCTGTCGCGCGAAGAGATAAGATTTGCCTCTCGCATGAATGCGACAATGCGCGCAATTCACTAAAAATTAAAAAAAAAGATGGAATACAAGAGAGAAGAGAAAGATATGTCGTGTCCGACGCACGTAACGAAGTGTTTTAAATCTTAGGGCGGCGTAACGAAGGGAGTAGATTACCCTCGTAACTCGCTTTACTCGCCTTTTATGCATCCTGCTGAAGGGATGTAATTAATGACGGCGCGGTGCACGCGTGAGTTTTTTATTAAAATTTACATCATCCGAGCGTGTAATAAGGAGATAGCAGTGCTGCAATTTATTAGTAGAAATCTAATAAATTCCATTATTAAGATCGGCGTTATTTTAATCAGAGTGCAATATTGCAGCCGTGTTTTTGGACAAGTTTTAACGGCTGCTATTTTTGCTCGATTGATCTTTTGTACGCACATAAAGGGAAAGCAGCTTTTTGCATTATAAACTTTTCTATCTACGATTATAATGCGGATGCTTTCAACAGAATATATATTAAGATGGAGTATAAAAAGATTAACACAGCAAGGAACTCGATAAAAAATTACATTAATTCTTTAATGTTTACTGAGAAAAATGTTTTGCTTAAACCAACAAGGCGAGACTAAACAGAATTTCTAGCTATGATAATCAAAGTACTAATCTTGTTGATTTACCAACATTTTGTTTAATCAAGACATTTTTTTCAAATAATGTTCAGATGTTAAATATTTCATTTCTAAATATCATTATTATTATTATTACTATAAAAAATAGAGACTAATGGAATAATTATTAAGAAATACGCTGATGTGAAAAATCGTGCAATTTATTTCGATACATCATGCACGATGATGATATTTTGCAAAGCTTTCTTCTAGATTCAATATATGTTATATCATTAATTAAAAAGAGACTTGCAAAACAGTTTAAGCAACGCGCAGACTGTATTTCTGCTTAATAAATTTCGTTATTGCTAGAGCACAATTGCGAGAATCGGAGAATTGTGATTTGATCACGCGGAATTTGATCACGGCAAAATTAATATCGTTTTTCGGATCCACTTTCGCCGCTTTGTATTTTCGGCATTCATGTAATAATTCCATGGTAGAGAAAAATCGGATGCTGGACAATGCGGAATTATCGGCGGAAATCATTCGATCGTTCCGCTAGTTTAAAACGTTCAGTGTGCAATGTAATGCAAAGTAACAATGAAAAACATATTTAACAGATTGCAACAATATTTCATATTAATTAAGAAAAAAATAATTAAAAAAAAGATATAATTGTAAACGTCTAAAAATCAAGATTCATTTAATTATGTAAACTATACACATATATCATTTAATCCCAAATAAAACCTAATCCCAATTTTAAAAAATCATCATATAATTTTGAAAAAATCATACATTGAATTATATTATTATTTTATGATACAGAATGTTATACATCCACTCTTTAAAAGTGATTTCAATGCCATAGTTATAACTAACGTAATTATCAACGAATATTTAATGTTCTTCAGTAATAATACACTAATTCATTTTTAAAACTTAAAATTTTCTACAAATGAATCTACAGAAAATCATACCCTCTAAAAATGAATCAATGTATTATTACTGAAAAATAATAAATATTCGCTGATACATCAATTATAATACTGAAGTCAGTAATAAAATAATACACTGATTTACTTTTAGAGAGTACATTTAAATTATAAATTATATTTAATAATATATATATAATATTGTTTATAATATAAAATTATATTATATATATTGTATTATTAAATACAAAATATATTAAATTAATTTAAATCGGTATAAAATATAAATACTGATATATATTATTAGGTGTACAACTTTGCTTCCGCCGTTTTCCTATAGATGGCTTTAGCGGTAAGTGGTGGTCGAAATAAATAGATCATAGACGTCATACAATAAACTTGGGCATCTATCAATATAACCCCATAGAAACATTAGTCGATTTGTGTCTGCATCATAAAGTTATTCTCGATTGAAAATGTCAGTTTTCAGAGTCAAATTCTCTCATTTGCGGGAGGTTTTAATTTTTTGTTTCAATATGAAGAAATCTGCGGCTGAGGATCATCGAATGCTCTCAAATACTTATGGTGAGGTCGCTATTAGTGAAAAAACGTGTCGTGAGAGGTTTCAACGCTTCAAGAACGGTGATTTTGACGTCCAAGGTCATGCTCTGTATTTGGTGAGACCAGCTCGGCGTAGTGTATTATGAACTGTTAAAACCGACTGAAACAATCACAGGCGATTGGTATCGAACGCAATTGATGCGTTTGAGCCGAGCATTGAAAGACAAACGGCCGCAATACAACGAGAGACACGATAAAGTGATTTTGCAGCATGACAATGCTCGACCCTCCCATGTTGCGAAAGTGGTCAAGACATACTTGGAAACGTTGAAATGGGAAGTCCTACCCCACCCGCCATATTCTCCAGACATTGCTCCCTCTGACTATCACTTGTTTCGATCAATGGCACACGGTCTGGCTGACCAGCACTTCCGGTCTTATGAAGAAGTAAAAAATTGGATCGATTCGTGGATAGCCTCAAAAGATGACCAGTTTTTTCGACGCGGGATTCGTACGCTACCCGAAAGATGGGAGAAAGTAGTGGCCAGCGATGGACAATACTTTGAATCATAAATGTATAACCAGTTTTTTACAATAAAACCTCGAATTTCGGAAAAAAAACGACGGAAGTAAAGTTGTACACCTAATATATGTAAGTATAATATAAATTATCAATAAATAATCATATACATAGGTATAATAGTTAATTTAATACTTTCTAAATAATTACGTAATATATAGAGGGTATCTATAAAAGTTGTTATTATCTCTATTTTGGAAACGGTTTAAAATTGGAAAACCGCAAAATACATATTCGATGATTTCGAGAGACTACTCTTTTAAGAGAGTCAGGGAAGATCCCTCCCTTCCCTATCCGAGAGATGCCGCAGAGAGATCCCAATTAAAAAATTTCAAATGGAAACCTCTTCCCTTCTATCGTGACACATCATTTAAAAGAGCATAAAAAAAGAAAAGTTCAATGCAAAAGTTGATACATTGGCCTGTTCAGAGTCATTCAATATCAAAGTTTGAAAAATTCTATTTATTCTTATCAATTTGTGTTGGATTTATTGCAGTAACTGTTCAAAATTGATATCGGAATTCTCTTCTTAGCAGTAAAATAATCGATTATGAAATTCCTATTTTATTCCTATGTTATGAAATATTTTCTTAAATATATCTACAAATTGCCGTAATCTATTATGATTTCGAAGTGCACTCGAGCGCGCTAGAATCCACATACAATGACATTTCTGCGAACGCATACTTTATGTACAACAAAAAACAGTACACTAGTATAAATTGGTCGAAAATGCTTTGAACATCGACAATTCGTGTAGTTAACTTAAAACGTTTTGCAATTTGGATTCCAGAGAGAGAGAGAGAGAGAGAGAGAGAGAGAGAGAGAGAGAGGAGGGAGGGGGTAGGGGTAGGGTACGGTTAGTATAGTAGTTAGTAGTAGTGTAGTACGTACGTACGTACGTTACTTACTTACGTACTTACTTAGTACGACGTACGACGACGAACGACGAGAGAG
>NW_012130067.1:10502758-10508985 GCF_000143395.1 Atta cephalotes | reverse complement strand
GAGAGAGAGAGAGAGAGAGAGAGAGAGAGAGAGAGGGGGGGGGGAGGGTTATTCTTAACTTATAGATTGTGATCGAGCTGCGTATTCTAACCCATTTTTTCTGGTGAAAAAAATTTCATTGAAATTATTTCAAGTTTTGAAACATTTCAGCGAAATTGCTGAAAATTTGCTGAACTTTCACTGAAAGCGTGAATTTTTCAGTTAACATACTGAAAAATCATTGAAACTAAACTAAAATTACTCCGAAATTTCTCTGAAATTTTATTGTAATTTCTTTAAAATTTTTGCTAAAATTTTTCAGAAATTTTGCTAAAAATGAATTTTTTAATTAAAAATTAAACTGAAATTTTTTTAAAATGCTGACATTTTGTTGAAAAGTGTTCCAAAACGTGAAATAATTTTAGCAAAATTTTTTCATCATGGGCTGAAAACAAGATAGAGGTTATTTTTCTTTACGGAGAATGCGGCCACAATCATCGTGCAACAGCGAGACGTTTTAATAAAATTAATCCAGAACATCCAATAAGTCACGTTTACATTCAGCAGCTTGTAACAAAATTTCGAGAACACAAAGTGTTAAAAATCGGCCACGATATGATAGACCAAAGGTGGACGATGTCAGAAATGGAAATAATAAAGGTCGTGTAAATTGTGCGAATGGTCAAACGTTAAATAATAACTTATTAATGAAAACTTAGTAATGAAAACAATATTCCCAAAAGTATATAATAAATCCAACATATTGAAGGCAAGAACAAATAGAATTTTTCAAACTTTGATAAAGAATAACTCTAACGAATCAATGTATCAATCTCCTCACAGAACTAAAAACTTTTTTTTTAATGCTCTTCCAAATGATATGTCACAATAGGAGAGGAGGAGGGATTCCATTTGAAATTTTTTAATTGGAGTGCGTTTAGATTCCCACCTGAGTGCGATCCAGGCATTATGTTATTTTTGTTTCACATTCAATGAGCAATAAGAATAAAAAAACACCTAGGTACTCGAGTGGGAATCTGAACACAGTCATGATGAATGGAAATCTCCCCAACCTCCTTAAAAGAGTAGTTCCTCGAAATAATCGAACACATATTTCATGGTTTTATATAATTTTGAACTATTTCCAAAATATAGGGGTGGTAACAGATTTTACAGACATCCTGTATATAGTAATAAAAGTGTAACTGTTTCCAGTAAATTTAAAGAGATGCTGAAGTGATGGCCGAACTCGACTGATGTCGATAGTACAGATTTAAAAATTTCCAAATAAAAAGAGTCGTAATAGTGATCTTTAATTCATTTCTTATATTATCGTTTTATCTAACTTAAATACAGTACATACATCTGTCCTTATCTAACATATTACAACGCCATCTTTTATAAGATCGAGCATCTATTTAACACAATCACAACTTTGTTTATCAATTTGAGTCTTCGCTCAGCATTACACATGTAATTTGTAGATCAATATAATTTTATTTTTTAAGCTTTAATCTTAATTTTATTAAGCTCAATATTGCTCATTTACGTAATTCGAATGCTGCACTGTCATTTTGTCCATATGAGCTATAAAACTTTTGTATTAAGGATACATCTATGTCACAGGTGACAGCTCTACGAGTTGAAAAAGTTCCTAACTTTTTTCGACTTTATAAAATCCACTGCAGCATCTCTTCCAATTCTATTTTAATTTTGTAAAAGGATTTTTTATTCCGTTCAGTAAATTCAGAGATTTTTATCGATCTGCAATGTGTCGATAATTTGGTTACTCCAGCATTCTTTAAGTTTACATTAATTACACAGGTCCACAAAAAAATACTCTGATAAAAAATAATAGAATAAGATAGATAAAAAGTACAAATCTGACATAAAAAAATTTACTTTGGATGGTCCTATTTTTATGTCAGATCATATTCAGCGATTCAAAATACATAAGAATAGCTGGATCTTCCTAGCACAGGGTACTTTTTTTTGTGGGCCTGTGTTATTATGTGTCGTTAATTACTAATGATATAATGATTTCAATAATTGCGCACAAATTGTTCATCAAATTGATTGCGGATATTTTCATCGATGCTGAAAAGTCAAAATAATTCATTCGATAAAAGCTTAAAATGCTCGGAATAGTATGTCTTAATGTATAAAAATGATTATAAGTGACCGTGAATTTTTCGCTCGATTTAAAATTGACTTCGACCGCGACAATGCTTTCTAGGCTCTCTCTCGCGCATGAAGTATTTTACTGGGTCATCATGTACGAAAGGAAGGCATATATTTTCCTGTGATAAATGCTCCAGTCGTTATCCGACTAGTTCAAGTTAAGTGGTAAGTTTTGAAATATGGCCGACCAACTGTCCGCGCATAGTCTGTAAGAAGAATACATCGTGCAACGCGTGCGTATGCAGATATATTGTTTGATGAATTTAAATAACCAATCGAAAGACCGAAAAAGGTAAATTCGAACATATTTCGAGATAATTGGCAATGCATTGTTCAAGTGTCGGCGGAAAACGATATGAGAATACAATTCGATTTATTGTTATCGTTCATGTTTGTTTTGCAATAAAGTATTTTTTTTTATCTATTTCATCAATTATAAAACATTTTTATTTTACAGTTAATTTTAAGAAGATATATATTTTAGAATTTTGCTCGTATAAATATCGACATACATAAATATCATATTTATTATCGTGGAGAAATTATATTCTACAATACATGTAATTTATAAATATTATTTTATGTATCTTTTAAACAAATTAATATTTTTTAATAATTTTATTTTATATATTGTTCAAGATATATAGAATAAACGTATGTAACGTCAAATTAATTCACTGCGTAGTTAAAAAAACTTTTTTCGTAAAAAAATATTCTTTTTTGTGCAATAAAAAATAAAAAGCCCCTTAAAGAAAGAGTGTACTTGAAAATAGACAAAATATCAATTTATTATTTTTTAGATTGCTTTTTGCGTGTTTTAAATTGTATAAAATGGTTTTTGTATATACCTTGTGGTTATAAAGCATTTCCACTCCGTACCGAATTGAAGAGAGAGTATAATCGCTGAATTAATAACACAAGTCTACAAAAAAATTGTTTTTATACTGAAAACGAAATTGATATTTCATGTAGATATTTTATTGTTAAAAATAAATTTGATCTCTAAATTTATGTATCACGTCAGGATTTCAAGAACAATTAAGTTATACCGTTCATAAAAAAACAGAGGATATTCTGAATAAAAAAAAAATAAATAAATAAAAACATTTCAAAAACAAAACAATTCAAAATAAAATATGCTGGACTAATCTATATATATTTTAAATAAATTTGTCTCAAAAATATGATTGCGCGCCGATTACTTTCCACACAATCTATTCGCAATATTAATAATACTTTAAAAATTTAATTTAATCCTCCTGGTATTATAAATCTTATAAAGAACTTATTATGAAAAATATTAACTTGTCCGAAATTTAAACTTGGATCTCCTATGCGGTCATGCTCACCATTCAATCATCGAAACCTTCGCAATATTCTTCGCAATAACTAATATGTGTAGAGAGTTGAAAGGCAGAATGCACATAATATTAAAATATTAGAAACAACAACATTCATTTGAATAAATCAACTAGTATAGTCAAAGTTATATAATAACTTTTATTTAAAATACATGTGGAAGTATTAATTCAATATTTAATTAGCACTTCTCGTATTTAATTGATTATATAAACGGTTCTGTTTCTAATTTTAATATTTGTAAAATATTTGTAAATATGTTTTAAATAAAATATATGGTTTAAAGAATGAAAAATCAGTTTTCGAAAAAAATTGATATTTTAAGGCTCATGAAAATCTTTGCCAGAAATAAAATTATGATTTCTATTATGTAATATTAGGTGTAATAAAAAGAAATCCATTATTTTTGCATGAAATTGAATGGAAAAATAATGGATTTCTTTTTACTATACCTAATATAATTCTTCTGATTATTCTACACATAAAAGCACATATAGCTCGGAAATCTCCAATAATTTTTTAGTATATCTTGACATAAAATATTTTATATTTCATGTCAAGATATACTAGAAGAAAGTATTAATTTATTGATAACTCTGCTTTTAATACTTTTATACGCAAGATAACCAAAATCATATTAATTAAAAAAAAATCACATAATTTCGTTTAAAAATAGCGATAATTTTCATGTAATCTTAAAAAAATCAATCCTTTCAAAATTTGATGTATAATATGACCCTGTAATTAATTTATGATATCTAAAGATTCTATTTAAGATGGTTTTTAATACAAGAAGACCATAAATATTGGTTATAAATTTTTATATTTTATAAAGAGCGAAAAAAATACTGTCATGATTCCTTTGATATTAATAATATATAATAAGCAGAAATTAAAGTGATTCACGATGCTTTGCGTTTCTATTAAATTTTACCAGCGCAACCTTTTTTTTTACAAAAATATCAAAGAATGTCTTCAGCATCAAACATTGAATAATAACACAAGCATACAAATATTACGAATTAACAACAGGAGTCAATTCTTCGAACGATTTCCTGGAATTTATTAAAGCAGAAATTACAAAATTTTACTTACAAAAATTTAATTACGTATATTCTTAAGAATATTACAAATTATTATTTTTAAAAACGTAACATAAATTAATTTAGAGATCCGTTTTAAAGCATTCAAAAATGTACACGAAGAACTTAATTCCGATTCAACATAAAATACAGAAAGAAGACAAAAAATGTCCTTAATTACAAAAGTCAACAGCGATATATGTACAAAAATGACTCAGGCAAGTATGAAAAATCATTTATTACAACTGTCTAAATGCCTGAAAGAAATTGAATTCGTAATTTAGCTGAATAGTTGGATGATCAACAAATAACAAACAAAATTCTTTTAAACTTTTATTTAATTTGTCACATAATTGTGCGGCTTATATTGTAGCTCCTTGTATTTGCCTAAATTTGAAATAAATAAAGAAAAAGAGTATAAATTACTACAAAGAATGTGAGGTTAGGTTGTTAAAATCTTTGAAGCGGTTGTTTGTAAAATTATTTTTTATTTTTAGGTTTTTTTCCTAGAGAAAAAATGTTATATAAATGAACATATTTTATATATAAGTATATATAAGTATATATAAGTATATATAATTGTATATAAAATATGTCAATTTTTTATATAATTATGTATAATTATATATAATTTTATATAATTATATATGTATAATTATATATGAAACATTTTTTCCCGGATCTTGACAGACTGAACCGATTTTTATAGATTTTTAAAATTCTTTTTACTGGACTCTATCATTTAACCGTTCGCTTTTAAAAAAATTATAATTTTATCAAAAACTATGAGTAATTAAAATTGCAAAAACTAACTTTTTCATAATTAAAATTCGAATAGAAAATTTAAAAGAAATTTAAATTAATCCAAATATAACTGTGTAATTGAAAGAAATAGAACAAACATATGACGAAATATATTAAACTAGATAAGAAAAAATACAATCGGAGATACTTTCAATTTTGCAATTGCAAGTCCTCCTCTTTAATTAACTGTCACGATTTAACAATATTAACATAAATATTATGAATTATTTTATCATCGTGCTTCTTACATAACGATTAAAAAAATAATTGAATATAAATATATTAAATTTACAGGAATATTTATCTACTTTTTTCCATAAGCAATTATAATATTTGTAATAAAATAGCATAATATTTGTAAAATAATCGCGAGTGATGAAACACCTAGATAATTCGAAGATGAAATTTCGTTTTAGAAGAGGAGCAGGGGGGAGGGGACGCAAAGTTGGCGCGAGCGGAAATAAGCTCTTCTGGCGTAAACTGAAACCGAAGTTACGTAATGGGGCGACAGGCGTGCGGGTCGCTCCACTTTTATGACTGGAATATTACTCTACTTTGGCTAATCTAAACTTTAGGGTTAATGTAATGTAATTCATTTAAGGCGGTTTACACCCAGCCGGCTAATTTTGTCGCGCGACTGCACTGAACCCGTGATCCTAATAAATTCATCCACTTGAACTTATGTATATTATTACTTATATGTATAAATGTATGTATGTATATATATATATCGTAATAACTTCGTATAGCATACATTATACGAAGTTATACGAGCTAAAGGATACGATATAGGAAAATCAACGCTTAACAACAGAAAGACAA
>NW_012130067.1:10489996-10502738 GCF_000143395.1 Atta cephalotes | reverse complement strand
TCGTAGTCTCTACATANAGTATATATATATATATATATATATATATATATATATATATATATATATTATACGTTTATTTTATANCTTTTTATTGATAATCTTGACGTGATAAAGATAAAGTTGCACAAAGAGAAAATTGTACAAGAGAACAGGCTGGTCAAATTAATCGAATTTTAACATTTTAGGTCCTAAATACACTATGCGTTAACTTTTCTAAGTAAACAATACTTAATTAAAAATTCAATATAATAATGTTTAACAAATTTAAGAATTAATTAAGAGATTTCTGTATTTCTTAATTAATACAATAATTAATTAGACAAATAATAATTTCACAAAGCGTTGTAATAAATAATTTAACAAAATAGGAATTTATAATATTTCGTAAAAGTAGAAAATTATTAAAGCAGATTTCGTCACAGTTAAAACTGAGAAGTTGAAAAACAATAACTCACCTCAACAATGTAATGAAGACCTGACAGTGTCATCCTCGCTACAGAATCTTTCCTCCGTACTGGTTGTTGCCATCGTCTGAGAGTGACACTCTAGAAATATTTAGAAATTTTTTATCGCAATTTTCTGAAATCTCTAATTTTCTTGTTAATAAATATGCCGATGGACGTCTGTTCCGATAATCTTGACCTTGACATATTTGTCAACGTCATGACCTCCAACAGATTTTAATCATCACTCGTTATTCATTAAAAACTTAACAATAAAAAACTTAACAATAAAAGTTTGGAAAATGTCTCTTTCTACTATACAAAAATTTTCTGCTTTATATCTTTCGACTTTTTATATGCGAGGTTTATTTCACCCCCCTTGTTTAGAAGCATAATGACTTTTCATGCGGGTTGATCTTGCTTCACGTAGAAAGTCGAACTTCTAAGAGGGAAGGGAGGTAAAGTCATAGAACTTATAGTGATGGAAGAGGAATACAGAGCTGTGAGCAACATCTAAAGGACAGAAATATCTTTCTATTCTCTTCTATCCTTTTTTGGCACATGCGCAGGAAGAAGAAAAGTTACTGAGCAGAAATATATACAGAAATACATCTTCTCTCAGATGCTCACACCTTTCACTCACTGTTTGGATAGATTATTCCGCATTACTATAAGTTCTATGGGTAGAATGGACCTCACTTCACATGAAAAGCTATTATTCCTGCCCTATGCAGGGGAGGATATAAGATAGTTTTTAATATTGTGTGTCTGGCAAAAATAAGACATTATTTTTTAAATTTATTTTGTTAATAACTTTTAACAAATAACGATGATTAAAACCTAGGTCACTCATGTCAGAGTCACTTTGATAATATGTCAAAGTCAAGGTCATCGAGATGGGCTTCGTTTATTGGCATTTACCTCCTTTCAATCATTAAAGAATTTACGAAATAATTGTTCAACTATTATTGTTTCTTCTAATCTGATACAACTAATAAGCTATAATAGCTTCAAATGATAAATTATTTTCAATTACTAATATTTATTAATGATACACAATATTAGTTAATTATTATAGATTTAATTATTTATTAAGTTACATTTTAGTAATTTAATAAATAATTAAGTTATTAAAATTATGTTACTAAAATTAGATTATTAAAATTAGATATATATATAAAACAAATTATTAAAAATATATTTTCAAAAAAATAATTCAGAAATCATACGAAAGAAAAAATTTTTTTAATTGATTAGCTATTTGTAATTGCAAGGAGCATTTCACAAATATATCTAGAATCAATATGATTTTCCTTAATGAATGTTCCTTGTTTAACATTTAATTGATGACAACAAAGATGAAATGATACTCATAAATGTTGCAAACATTAAATGAAACGCGCCCAGAATGAATGCGTTTCACTTAATCTATTCACTTCGATTAATCGAATGAAATGACCCACTCCATAAGAGTAAACCGATTAACTCCGAACGAGTGAAAATTCACTTTGGAAATTGATTTTGATATTTACTTTTATTTAAAATGAAATTTTTACTGCTAAAAGTTCAAAGGACATTTTTATCAGATTAATTTACTTAAACGTTTTCAAATTCTATCAATATGATTTAACCTGATGCAGTCAAACTTCTGGTTATTATCGATTATTATCGCTCATTATAATTGCGACAGAATATATATTCTCATGGTACAGTACACTTACTTCCGGTGTCTCGGTAGTGTCCGGTACGTCTCGAGTGATGTCTGGATCCGGCGGCTTGTGTTCCGGTACGAGTGTACCGTATTTCCTCGATGCCATACGTCGTCGTCGATCCAGCCATCTCTGCTTCTCCGAAGCTTCTGATTCCTCATCAACCCCGAAGAACTGCGCTGTTTCGCGTTTAATATAGCTGCAAAATTTGAAAAGATATTAATACCAATCAAATTTACGTACATGTTTTAAATGCAAGTTGTCGATTATATTGACTGCCACGTTGCTCATATATAAATAACATTCAATTTTATAAAAAAAAAGTCAAATACGTTTTCTTTTATAATTTACTCATTTGTCATAAAAAAACACTTTAAATTAAAATATTATTGTTATAAAATTAGTTGTTTGACTTATTTAAATAACGAAGCGCTTTCGGGAATAAATATCACTTGTATATGTATAAATGACGCATAGTAATCACGGTTAAAGCATATATAAATAAATAGAAATAAATAAAGCAACCTTTATTTATTTATTTATTTCTATTTATTTATTAATTATAAAAACATTAATATATTTGTAAAGTATATGTAATTACTCGTAGAATAAATCAGAATCAAAATAATTTGGAATAAATAATGTTTATATAACAATGTATATAATATTTTTTATTTCTACTGTTTGAAATAAAATAATACCTAATGTTTCTATTTAAAAAAAATTTTTATCTACCAGATATGTCAAATAAATCATCTTTTATTAATTCAAGCGAATACTTCCCAGAGAAATATCGAATAAATTATCTTCTATTAACTTAAGCGACGTCTATGTCGTTTATATTGATATAATTTCAATCACTCATCGACCAAAAAATTTTATTGGGTGTAATAATGCAAATACAAAATTTACAAAAACTATTGACATTACTATTTTCATCTTTTACCTAATAAAAATATCAGGTCGAAACGAACCATTAAATCTATATTCGCGAGCAATATGCGGCAACATCGCCATCAGATCGACAGTGAAGTTTTGTTTTTCATAAATAAAAAATCATACAGAAAAAAATAAAAAAAGCGCGGACTTTTTATGAGATCTTTTATGTTCTAACGAAATGAATTCTTTGAATTTTCAAAATAGGGCTCCATGATGAAAATAAATATATTTCGATTGAGATGTATGGTATGGAAATCCCGTTTCAATGGAAGAACCCTGGTGGCCTATAAATCGATTGCCTATATGCACTATTGCGCAAAAATAAATACTTCAGAAACAAAGTCACATTTGCCTACTTATTAATTATACGTACACAATATAACAAATAGATTCTAAATAAAAGCAAAAACAATTATTTAATAAAAATATCATTGTATATTTGTGATAATCTTGAAATTATTGAGAGGATCCTCGTAAAGCACTTTCACCATTTGTCTCTGAGCACGCGAAATGTCAGTTCTGATGTGAAAACTTTAATTATGTTATTAATTTGAAAACTATTATAGCTTCGACATTTTAATATTAAGACTTCTATCTAGAAATAATTTTAGGAATTTGCTATTAATAAGTGATAAGCAAGGTCTGGAATATTCTGCATGATGGAATCCTAAGTTAAGACATATTATTTTGCATAATTTAGTATTTAAATATTATGCAGCAAAAATTATCCTTTTTCAATCATGAAAATAATTAGACATATAGGAGTCAAGCGCGAAAGGCGCAAAGAAATAATAATACAGTTAATTAAATAATATTTAATCTAAATATAAAAGTAAATAAATTACAATGATATGTTTCAGTTCCAGAGAATTTTAAATCCCTTTCAGATCATATAATAAATAAACGCGGTAAAAAAGTATAGTCAAATAAGTGTAGATATGCTATTTCTGTACATGATCAATGTATCATTTGCAAGCGTTGACCGAGTAAAAGACTTTAAAAATGAATCAATATTAAAACAACTGAGTAGTAAGAGTATTAATAAAAATAAATTAACTCACCAACATACAATCATGTAACACACGCAACTCGCAATTACAGTCAAGAATATAATCAGATAAATACAATGTAAAAAATTAGTCATTATTTAAAAATGCAATATAAAACCAAATAATGGAATCAAGAACAGTTAAAAATGTATAAAATGACTGTCAAGACATGATCCTTGTAAGATATAATGAGTGACTAAACGAAAATATTCTATAAAAATTAATTTTTTCATAACAAAAACTTCAAAAATGTATTTGAGAATATTTGGTTGAATAAACAAGATTTGATTAAATTAACTAAATCTTTTGTTTCTGAACAAATCTTTTGGTTGACATAATAACAAAACAATTTGGAAAATTTGTAATATTAACATAAAAATTTAGTTCAATGAACAAAATTGTTAATTGTATTAAACTAAATTTTTAGTTGATATTTTATTTTAATTTTTATTTTAATTTTATATATTAAAATTTGTATACTAAACTTGTATGCTAATATGACTAAATTTTCTTATTAATTTTTTCTTATTAATTTTTTATTTAACTCAAATTGATTAGAGTAAAAATTCTGAAGAATTTCTGAAGAAATAAAAAATTGCTAACTTCAAGAAGTTCTAATGTAGGCCTAAAAGAAATCTTTAACATAAGAGAGAAGGTGTCACTCAATACTGTCCTTACACAGGTGTAATATTTATAATGAGCCGCGTCGTATTTTTCTTACAATTAGAAGAGAATGCTTAACTGTGTATCCCATTAGCAAATGTTTCGTATTGCTAGCGCATTCAGCAACAAATATATTTGTTTGAAAGATAGTAAAATAAATGCGTTTTTCATATTATTAAATTTTGTTTACACAAACAAACCCAATAACCAAACATTTTGTAACATTTTACTTGCTTTTTGTATCACAATTTTTTGTTAATACAAACATTATAAATTCAATCAACAAAATCGGTCAACCAACAAATTTTATTTGATATCAAATGAATTTCTCAATGGTATTTTGATATTTTAAAAGATGATAACTAGAAAAAATTAAATTTCGCCGATGATATCTTGACGATCAAGGCTCGACCTTGATCTTGTTGTCAAAGTAATGATCCTAAATAATCTTCAACAGGCTTTAATTGGCAATCGTTATTTGTTAAAAAATTATTAACAAATTGTAAGATAATTCTAGTTATATATATTTCGTACTTCGACCAATCACAGCGATGATACGAGATGCGCAGTGCGCTTATTCCTACTGATCGCACAAGAAGCAGAAGAAAATTCGAGAACACGAGCGTTATGGCTGACTGTGTGTATCGAGCGAACTGATTTTGGCGGAAAATCTTACATTTAAGAAGATATCTTATGTATATTCCTGCATTTAGTTGTATTACTATTTATAAATATATTTGTTATTCACATCATATAACATGTGAGTCTGTGCCTATCTACCGAAAGCCTTACAAAATAAAATTAACAATATAAGCGTATACATTTAACTTTTATCTTCTTTTTAAAATGAAATAAAGCAGACAAATTCTCTAAAACGCAAATTCTTTAAATCCCTTCATTTCCTTCCTTGTATTATGTTCAATTTTTCATAGTGTATTCGTATATTTCCACTCTATCTTACTTCGCGTGGAAATAAGAATGTCTATTGTCTAACATTATCGATATTTTCAGTATCAATTATTATTTTTCAGTCGAAACTTTCGTTTCGATAATTCTGACATATCGATACTTTTCGTACATATCGACATGTCGAGATTTTTGATACTATTGATTCGAATTGGTAGCCATTTGGAGAATGTCGATTTTGAGTTTCGAGGTTCGAGTAACCAAATGTGGAACTTTTTCGAGACGAGTCGTTGAAAACAGTGCTGCATTATTATGCCTAATTCAGATTGAACACAGCAAGCGTCAACAGTGGAACAGCAACTAATCAGTCAGGCGATATTTAGTGGCGTAAAAAATATCACCTTGGTTGCTACTCCGTTGCTTGATGCTTGTTGCATACAGTCTATAATAGTTCGAACCTACAATAGATATTTTAAGCCTTAAACCGTAAGAAATTGACCAGTTAGTCGAATGCGAGGAGAATAAGTGATTGTGATTCGTCCATTTCTTATGGCTTAAGGCTTAAAAATCTATTAGAGATTAGAGTCACTTAATTTAATCAATTTCGATTAACTAATCAGTCGATTAGTTCATTGGAATTTGCCAATTGCATCTGTCATCAAACGAAATGACAAAACGACATTGGATCAAAACAAGAAAATTATGTAGAGATGAGTAATGTGCATCTCGATACATTAAAAATTGTTTGAAAATCGTTCTTTTGGAAGGAAATGATTTTTTTCATAAAAAAAATTGGAGATTAGAATAATCTCAAACATGATTTTTCCATTTACTATTTTGTAAATATTGATTTTTTTACGCATTAATATTGACGTATCGATATTAATTGAGATATCGATACTTTCATATTTTAAAGTTAATTGAAACCCGGTATATTTTAAAGTATCGAAACTTTGATTTACAATGCATCGATATAAAGTATCGATATAAAGTATCGATGCAACCGAAAGTATCAAGCATCCCTACTACTGAAAACTGGCAAGTCATGCGCCTTTAGATAGGAAGGGCGGATGAGGTAGACCCATTGTGGAAAGGATAACATGCCAATGGATGCACGATTTTTCACGATTTTTCAATTAAGTTTCAGTTTCAAAATAAGAACAAACTACAGTCCCATGTTTCGCGTTTCACAGTAGTGATAGTCCTTGAATCTGTCCATAGACAGAGAGAGCAAAGATTTAAAAAAAGACACTGTCCAACTGCATACACCATGTTATCTTTCCATCATGGGTGGACCTTGCTTCGCGTGAAAAATAAGTAATCGCGAATAAAAATTCAATTATTTTAAGTGTCATATCTCAGAAACTAGAAAAAATCCGCCAAGTGATTCAGAGTGTACATGACTCAGCATTATATCGATTTTATTTATACATATAAAAAAATCAAAATCATTAGTGAGAGTTTAACCTTCTAGCAATAATTATCTAAGACATATACTTTACATCAGGCTTGTCAAATAATTGCTCGCGAGTCAGCCGCCGAGGGTGCCGAGCGCTTCCTTCTCCAACTCGATCCACCGATTTCAGGATCGAATTGGAGAGAAGCGCTTGGCTCATAAGCCTAGAGTGGGTATAAAGAAAATAGTGCCAATGCATGTGCCTAATACTGATTAGCTCTGCTATTTAGTGTCCTTAATGTTAAAAAGAAGACAACATTAAAGAAAGAAAAGATTAAGACGAAAAATTGTTATATAGAAACCTTTCAGATGTAAGACACCAAATGGCAACTTCCAGTTAATTGGTGTCACTTTCTTTATATCCATTTTAGCGAACCACTATTTGACAAGCCTGTTTTACAGTGTGAATCATTCTCGTTGTTGTTGCAATTTTCATATTTCAATTTCAAATTTTCATATTTCATACAATTTTTTTCAAAAAATGATTAATTAAAAAATACATAAGTAGATAAACTAAGAAATTCTAAAAAATAATCTTGTCACGATTGCACGATTGCGTTATCGACTTTTACTCACTTCCGGATGGCCTCGGTGCGGCTTTGGTTCCTTTTTAGCCTTGGTCGTTGCGCTGCCGAAGCACTCGCCGAAGAACTGCTAATCTGGACGATCGGCCGCGGTGCATTTGGCGCGGAAACGCTCCTACCGATGCCAGAACTTACAGCGGCGACGCCGGAAGTGGCCAGCGGCACGGTCGCCGACGCCGTCGTCACCGGCGTCACCGTCGTCACAACTGACGATGTCGCGACGCTCACCGGGTACATTCCGATACTCTGTGCTGTGTCTCCTTCGCCGGTCGTCGACGATATCGTCGAGGTACCGATCGTGCCGGAACTCGGTGATGGTTGCCTAAAAACGAGAAGAGAAGTATTATTCCTGTGGGATTTATAAAAGAAATTATTGTAAAAGAAGAGATTATTCCTATCAAATAACAGTAAATATTGACAGAATAAAAGAATTTTGAGAAAAAAGATCACTTGATATGTGTAGGGGAGACTAGGACCAGTTATAATGGAGATAAATTGTAACAATGAAGATAAAATGTAACTTATATCTTTTAAATGGTAAGAGATAAAATAATCATATAAAGAACAAAAATAGTAGGTATCGAGACTTGCCTCATGCCATTTTTTATATTTTTTAAATTTAAATCATCAGCTAGTCGCCTGAAAGTGCCAAAATGTTCGTCAAAAACTATGAAGCTTATAGAGCGTCTCTACTGAGCCTTAACACAATATAAGTAACAAATATATGGAACAGACACACTGAGCGTCAGCATCTTTGAATGGGTCCCGAATCACATATTGATCGCCATATTGTGGGTTAGAGAGGCGCTTATAAATTTGAGTTTTTATAAAATTACAGAATAATTTTTTTAAAAAAAGAAGATATAATTCGGTCATGAAAATTTTTTATAGCGAGTATATTTTTAAATTTTCAGAGAATTATATAATAATATGTTAACAAACTCATTATACAAACTCATATATAAAACTCATATATAAAAATAATATTCACATTAATAATAATAATAATAATATTAAACAGTAATAAGTAAATTAAAAATAATAATTGATTAAATACTGTACGAAAATTGTAATTGAATAATTATGTATGAAAAATTAATATATTGCATGAAAATTATAATTTAATAATATACGTACACACGCATACACACACACACACACACACACACACACACACACACACGCACGCACGCGCGCGCGCGCGCGCGTATATTTTATTATGAGAATACTTTGTCGTATATAAATATAACAGTCTCAACAATATAGCGTCTCCGAAAAAAGATTTGATTTAATTTTTTAATAAAACTTAATTTTATTAATTTTACTTACTTTATCATACTTTTCTCTTACAAATTAAAAAAAATTAAGCTTTATACGGATGACATATTATGACTCTCACCCATTATATTCATGTTTGGCTCGATTTCCTTATTACCGAGTCTTACATAATATTGTAAGCGAAAGCGAAATATTAATAATATTTTATGGGAAAGAGATCCATAAACCTAACTTAACTTAACTTAACTTGCAATTTCAACTTGTTGAAAGCAGCCACATTTCTGGTTAGAAATCGACGCATGCGCACTAAAAATTGGGGACTACAAAAAGTTCAGTGTCCATATTGTATGTACTTATATTGTGGTTGTAACTTACAGTGCTATATTGTAGAGTAAGTGAAGTGACATAGCACGATTTTTATCTCCCGCATAATTTCGATGAAAAATGGCGGCTTCAGGTGATCAGATTCTGATTAAAGGATCTTTAATGACAAATTCGGCACACATACACTGACTCTGCACTAGTGCTGCTCTAACATGGTACCAGTGCAACACAGTCGGAATGAATGCGCTCGATCACAATGCAGCATAACTTAGAGCAACACTGAACTGAAGTAGTACAATTGACATCGATTCGGCAGATCGCACTAGTGCGCACTGAATGCGAACTTTTTCGACCCACCATTTGATCAATGCTCTCTACCTAAGTGCCAAGAAATTTTCGCATTCGATTAGATTGCACTGTTACCGTGCGAGTTTCATGTTGTATTCGGCAAATAAATCAGTGTAATGCTAAATTTGTATTCGGTTAAACAAAATATATTGTGTGAATGAGAGCAAGCTTTATTGTACTGAAATTTTTGACAGTGCTGTTTGATGGCACTGAATTTAAACATAATCGTCAAAACAGATCATATGACAAAAATTAACGAATATTGAGCGTTGATTTCAATTACATGACCTATCTTGACGCTAAAAAAGAGCGTCGAGCACGAAAAGAGATCTTAAGGAGATTCCCGCGGTATTTTCTTAATGACAGTTTGAATTGCCATATTACTCTTTAATAGATTTTATCCAATAGACAGGAGTCAATAATTAAAGTATACATTTTTTTAACAGTTAAAATAATATAAAATACTTTATCAACAATATCTAATTCGCTCATTGGATATACATATTATTGTTAATTTTATATATTAAATATTTTAAATTAACAAAAATAAAAGTTATAAAAGATTTATTTGATGATTGAGGTTTGATTAGTATGCTTGAGATTATGTATCATTGAAATTATATACATGTCTTATTTTCAAAATAGTGCACATAGCAAATAACGGAGATAATATAGTATAACGTCTTATACAATTATACAATAAATCTATTTTGGTCTCATTCATCGCATTTTGTTTAACTAAATACAAATTTAGCATTACACTGGTGCAATTTTTATTCGTCGAATACAACATGAAACTCGCATGGTAACAGTGTAATCTAACTGAATGCGAAGATTTTTTTGGCACTGGAGCAGAGGATATTGATCGAATCTGTGGCATTGAAAAAGTTGGCACTCAGTGTGCACTAGTGCGGTCTGCCAATTCGCTGTATAATTTTCATGCCCTGATCACGTGCGCATATGTTGTTGATATTTCTTATTGTGATAGATATTATTCACTGCTTTCAAACATAAATTCACTGCTTTAATAGTAAATTTACTGTTTTAAAAACAAAAATAAAATATAAGAAGATAATTTCTTTTTTAGGGCAGATAATTTATTTTTAAAGCATTGAATTTGTGTTTTTAAAGCAGTGAATTTGTATTTTAAAACAGATAATTTGTTTCTGGAAACATGTTACAACTTTTTTTAGCTCTGTTTTATTTTGCCTCCAAATCGGAGCAAGATGTATTAATTCGGATTTTGATATTTTACTCATAAACATCCTAAAATTACATCTTTTTGCAAATAATAGCATAAATCTAAATAGTTGTTGCGTCATGTGTATTAAAAGAAATAAATATATATGTTATAAATAGAGAAATATTTTTCTAAAAATTGGTACATACAACCTCAATCTCCCCTATAAGAGATAATTTCGTTATTATTTCGCTGTCAAGAAAATATGTACATACCAATTGATTGTTAACTTCGATTAATTTTAAAATCGAAGAGGAAGTATGGCATAAGAAACAAACGCATGTTTAAAGTCGCAAGTTATTTAATAAATAGATGTGCTAAGTTAGATAATGTTCAGAAAACTTGAAATAATATGATATAAATGATTTCACAAATTTCAGATTTGATGGACTTCGCTTCGTGTAGAAAGTTGTGCTTTTTTAGGCAGGAGGAAAGGTAAGATAGATTTCGCTTCACGTGAAAAGTTGTAAAATATTATAATTTTTAAAGCAAAAAATTTTTGTTTTATGTAGTAGAAAAAAGATATCAAATTTTTTTGTTAATAATTTTTTAATGAATAATGAGCGATAGCTAAAACCCTAATTTACATCGATTTGACTTGTACCTTGATCTTTATCCTAACCTAAAAGAGATTTTGAACAGTTAAACAGTGTTTACCCAGACCTATAAATATTATGGCCCGTATTCAGAACGCGCTTTTATCAATAAAAGCGTGATTTTATCTTTGAAATTTTATAATATGCTTGATGTAAAATATAGTATGTTAACCTGCAACATCATTGTAAACACGTTCTGAATATGAGCCATAATATTTTTAGGGTTAATGTAAGTCGCATTTAGTTAAAGCTCTAGAGTAAGTACTAAAGTAGCACACAGGTCCTCTATTTTGGACCTACTAATCATACCCTATTAATAATACTAGGCATTTATTGGAGCTATAGACAACTAAATCGAAATGGTCATCAAAATAGCCAATAGGAAGATTGGTATTTCAGCTCAGATAAAAGAAATGCGCTATTTTGGTAAACTAAATTTACATTTAGTGACTCTCATGTGAGTGCTATCTACCAATATTTCTTTATACTTTATGCCTTTAGACCGTCTATCTATGTTAAAGCTTATTAGGTAATTGCTTTAAAGCATTTGTAGCATAACATTGACTGTACCCACAGTTATTGCTTTGTTACCATTCTCGTCGCTAGCATTCATATACACATACAATTTACAAATCGATATAAATCTTTCTTTTTAAGTTTTTAATTTTAGTTTCATAAACTCAGTATTGATTGCGTGTATACGTAATGCTGGGTGCTGAACTGTCGTTTTTGTCCATAAGAGCTACAAAACTTTTGTATTAAGGAAATATCTACTTCAGATAACAGCTCTACGAGTTGAAAAAATAAGTTTTTAACTTTTTTTTCAATTTTATTATATTTTCGGTAAAACTTTCCCTTTATATAGTCAGCTCTAAATAACTTTGATCTTGATCATCAAAGTCAAGATCATTCATCTTTTTTGTCACTCGTTATTTATTAAAAAGTTATAAACAAAATAATTTTTATGAATACTACGCAATTTTCTAACACAGGGTACATATTTCAACAATATTTCTTCTAGTCAGGAGAAAATAAGATCGATCTCAATTGTTGGAATTTAACCTCTGTGAAATTGGCACCTCATTTTTCAAAAAATGAAATTTTGGTCAAAGTTCCGAATGCACCGAAGAGTTCTGGAGTTCCTGCCCAAAATTGAGAATAGTTTCGGCGAATTAATATAAAAAAAAAAAATTAAAAAATTTGGGGT
>NW_012130067.1:10473721-10489792 GCF_000143395.1 Atta cephalotes | reverse complement strand
AGAAATTTTCGATTCGACGAACGAAAAATCGCGATATTTCTTAAACTGTTGGTCCTAACTCTTCGAGCGTTAATAACTTTCGTCAGAATTCGCGAGGTGCTACCCTTTTTTAAAGTTCTGGCAATTCTGTCGACAGTTCTGTTTAGCACCCCAACAGTTCTATCAAAAGTTATTATCATTTAAGGCGCTAGGTTTAATAGTTTAGAAGATATCGCGATTTTTCGTTCTTCGTTTTGTGAAGTTAGCATCCCAAATTTTTTAATTTTTTTTTTTATATTAATTCGCCGGAACTATTCTCAATTTTGGGCAGGAACTTCAGAACTCTTCGGGGTGTATTCGGAACTTTGACCAAAATTTCATTTTTTGAAAAATGAGATGCCAACTTCACAGAGATTGGAATTTAGTCATATTTCCAACATGTGACACTCAATATTTCAAAAACTGTCTATTTTTTAATTTCATGCTCATGAGGACTTTTCAGATCATCATGATCTACATTATAAAATTTCCACTAATTCAGGGATCCATTTTCCGTAAGATTTGTGCGGAGTCTTTTATTTAAAGCTCGCCTACAATTCTATGAAAATTCACAACCTATTCAGAATTCTGACTTTATTTTTAATAGTTTCGAAGTTTCTAATAATTTAAATCAATAATTCCACATTACATACTAAAGAAGCTTAAACTCTAAAAGAGCAAAGTTCTCTTGCGGTAAAAATTATTTCTTTTCAAATTCTATCCGCTTCAAATTTAAAAAAGTTGCGTTTATCTTTAAAATTTGTTTAGCGAAAGTTCAGTTTTAAATATCAGTAAAAAATATCAGAAACTATTCTTTTCTTATTGTTATTAGTAACAATTATTAGTTCTTATTGTTATTAGACATGTAAGCCATTCTTATATGATTTGACTTATTATTTATAAAAACAAAAATATAAAATAAAGAAGGGAAGAACACATTTAATATAAAAGATGAAAAAAGTCTATATAAGAATCAACATAGTTATTAGTAAAATATATTTATTCAATACATTAAAAATGAAAAATGTATACGTTATTTTGTTTGATCAAAATATGTTTTCTTGCGCACTAGTAGCATTGGCTCTTAATGGCTTTCATCATTTTCTGTATTATATTTATAAAATACTATTATATTTATATTTATAAAATATTTATAAAAATATTATATTTATAAAAAAAATATATTTGTTACTACTGATTTGTTGATACATGATAAAAGCTTGTAATATTGTTTTAAATCTTCACAAATTT
The DNA here is from genome assembly GCF_000143395.1 of Atta cephalotes. NCBI lineage: Eukaryota > Metazoa > Arthropoda > Insecta > Hymenoptera > Formicidae > Atta > Atta cephalotes. Next base: position 10,488,523 of record NW_012130067.1, on the reverse strand, counting down.
ATCAAGTTATGTATTGTATAAAATATAACAAATTGAATTTTATTACTGTAAATGCTTTATTGAAAGCACGAAGAACTATTTCTGACATTGTTTAAGTATAGCTTCTTTACTTCTACAGAAGAATTTCTTATTTATTCACCAGAATCTCTAATTTTTAAAGAATCTCTAATTTATTCGCCAGTGCTTATTAATTACATTACAAGTAATAAATCATTATTGTAGTAATAATAAATTAGAATTCTATTTATGCATGGTAAGCGAAAAAATATCTTGGAAATATACGCACGCGGTATAAGATGTAGTTTGAACCAAGGATGATTTATACTTGTACAAATAAAAAGGAAAACTGCGCCAGGAATTTCCGTGATACCACATTTTTCTCGCAGCGGCAGCTGCATCCTTCGCAACTCCGCATTCATTTAGACGAAGTGCAGAATCCCAAGTAAAAAGGAAGAAAGAAGAGGTGAGTCAATATTGCGCATATCAAGGTTAATTAATGATGAGCCGTTTCTTTTTAGATGCACTGCCATCCCTTCGCAACAGACACAATATGCCAGGTTAGTAATTTTCTCGGAAAATTTGTAAATTTTTTATTACGGCAACTATTTAAAATGGATTTTATGGAAACGATTAAAATATTAATCAACCACAGTGAGGGATAAATATTTGAAATAATAAATGGGCGTTAATTTCCTCAACAAAGAGAAGATAAGATGACAATTAATATTCACATCTTTGCTCAAGCGAGAACACGAAAGCAAAAAGAAAAAAGATGCACCTAAGACAAATTTACAGAAAGAATGTTACACTATGTTGCAAGACTGTCCCATGAATAGATGAAGAGAAATAGAATTAAGGAGTTAGCAGAGCTTGCAGCTTTCATGCAACATGAATACGCATAAGAGCATATGAAAGATGCAATATTTCTCGATGCTTATGTTTAAAATATGTTCAAGAGAATTTCAGTTTAACTATTAAAAGTTCATCATCAATATTTGACTTTTTGACACATCTTATTCTGAATAAATAAAATGTGTCAATTAAAAAGTTCAAGTTTTTACATAAATGTTGAATCAACATTTCAGAAACGTTGAAAAGACGTTGTAAAAACATTCAATGTCCAATGTTGAATTTATATCTTGCAGATATTGCAATTCGATATTCAAGAACAATTCAAGATTTTCAATTCAATTTTTAATTTCCAAAAATATCACAAGTCTCTGAAATAACTTTCGTATTAAACAAAATATTTTCAAAAATTTCTTTTCATTTTGAAGCTCTTGAGTTGCCTTCAAGCTTATTTAATTAGAACATGGATGAAAAATCTTATAATGTTATGTTTTTATTTTGTCTTATATAATGGTTTTTTATTTAGATATATAATTCCATCTAATAGCGATGCCGCATTCTGCTCTTGAATGAGCTGGAATTCTTTTATAAGAGAGATTATAAGAGTATCGCAATTTTTTTATCTGAATTAAATGCTGAATTTTTCTATGGCTATTTCGATTTTGCTATTTTTTGCTCCATGGTCTATCATTCAATAAACGTAATTTTTTAATATATGATTATTAAGACAAATATGACGAACCTTTGCGCTACTCTTTTAATCAGTCCTCTTAATTAGTCCTCTTTTAATGTATGCGGTGAGACTTCTGCCATAGAGCGCGTGTAGAGCAGGCTAAACTGAGTTGAAAAGTTCTCTATCATTTTGCAATTTTCGCAATAACGAGGTAAATACTAAAAATTGCCGAAAATTGATCTTTAATATATATATAATAATTTTTTACTCAAATAATATCAACTTTACAGAAAAACTGCATAAGATAAAAATTATTTATTTTCTTTTCATAGAGCTCTAAGAATTTTTTCAGAATTTTTTAGGAACTTTTTAGTATTGTCTTATTTAGTATTTTCTTATTTTTATTAATGAGAAAATATGATATTAAAAAATTCTGAAAAAAATTCTTAGAGCTCTATGAGAAGAAAATAAATAGTTTTTGTCTCTTGTAGTTTTGCGTTTAGCGTTGAGTATGAAAAAATGAAGTAATATATCGAAAGAATGAAATAAAATCCTGTGAAATAACGAAATTGCAAGTTCAATTGAATGAACAATTTTAATAATAAATCATCGTATGTTCTGTGATCTGTGTCAAAAATTCGGAAAAAAAGTGGAAAGTATGAAGTAGCATGACTGATGAAAAAACATCTTCTCTTCTTCGTCACTATTCGATCAACAAAAAGTTCTGTAAAGTTAACGGAAAAAATTAATTCGCTCAATAAAAAATTCTGATAGAATTTACGAAAATAATTGTTCGATCAACAAGAAAATCTGGTAGCTTTAACTAGAAAGAATTAATCAAATTCATCCGATAATTCTTACAAGAATTCTGATTCGTCCGTTTTTGAACAGACATACTGATTGAATCTATCAGATTTCCAAATAATACCAGATTTCCAAAACTCTTTTTTCAGTGTAATTTTCGGCAATTTTTAGTAATTAATATTTTGTTAACTATTGCGAAAATTGCAAAATGGTAGAGGATTTTTCGATTCAGTTTAATTTATCTACATACGTTCTGTAACAGAAGTCTCGCCTAATACCCTATATATAGAGTTCTAGAATGAGTGACTTTTTAATTTTAACAACATTATTAGTCAATTTAGAATCAATTCAACATTGGAAAGATTATATTTTTGTGGAAAATAATACTTTCGTTCTTTAACTGACATTTAAAGAAATTAGTAAATTCTTATAAATACTTATAAAATCGAAGATAATCAGACAGTCTCTATTTTAGTGTTCCTCATTCTATTTGCGTCTGCTAATAATTTCTATGTTCTGGAAATTTTCCGATCAACGCGAAGGAAGTTTTCATCGTAGAAATATTCCGATTGGAAAAGCTATGGCCGTGAGGCAACGCGATGCTTTGGCTTACACTCGGTTAGCACTTAAGACGAACATTTAAATTTTAACGTAAATATAACGTCTCGTTTCCGTTTGTTTCGCCATTGTGTTCGCCACCACCCCGACCGGAAATTAAGAGTGTCGCGACGCCCATCTCCCGTCCAATTTCATTAGCCCGTTTCGATTTGATAAGACGCGACTGCGGGGTAAATGCATAAGTCGATAATAAATTGCATGCCAGATAAACACATTCACAATAAATGAGAGCAAATATTATAAAATAATATTAACAGGATGTTTCAGAATAATTATAATACTCTATAAAAAGCCATTTATATTTCTGTTGAATGCAGCTATATTTTATTATAAAATTAAACTAAATTTTGATCAAATTTTAACTATTCCTTAGAACAGAGTTTTATTTGAGAATTCTTATTATCCCATGTATATGTATATCAATAGAATTAATGTATTATAATAAAGTTGAGAACCAGAAGTTAGAAACAAAAAGTTTAGAAAAAACAGCTAAAAATTGAATCAAAAGAATTTATGTATAAAATATATTAAATAGAGAAAAATTAGAAGAAAGAAAAGAAAGAATTTATTAACACTATAATTTTGAAAGATTTGCATTTATATATACTATGAACCTCCGGCTTGTTTAAAATAAGATTCTGCCAGCTGGTTTTTTTTGCAGAGTATCTATCTTATTTCAATAATAAAATAAATTTTTCTTTGATTTTCTTATAAAATCAATACATCCGAACTTTTTATTTGCATATTTTAATTCTGTAAAAAAATTTGCAATCCGTAAAACCGATTTGAAGATTTTGGTTGCTAATGATTTGTGGTAATTGACATTACTCTAATATTCTCTTAATTTGATTTAAGAAACATGACATATTGCCGTAAGTGTTTTCCCTCTCGCTGCGTTACATTTTTCCTCGTTGTCAATCTCGAGAAAAATTCTAAGGATAGTTATTCTCTGTATTATGACTATCTCTCTTGTACAACAATGGATGTTGGCACTTTCTGAAAATGCAGATGACTGGATACATCGTATTCGTATACTACTTCTTTTTCCTTCTCCTTTACTTACTTTTGAATAATCTTCAATGTTAAATCGCTTAATCACGTATCGTTTTTCTATAATAGTTCATGTAGAAAATTTTTATTTGGACACTCTATACCATAATAGGATTTATCAGATATCAATGCTTCGATCAGATATCAATGCGATCGAACAACAGCGAGAGAGAATGGGATAAGTGAGAAAATCGAACAGAAATTTAACAAAGAGAGATAACAAATCATCCGGATTGAAATCATGGGATAATAAAAGTCGATATTCATTTCATGGAAGTAGTAAAAAAATTACAATAAATTAAATAAACGAAATGAAGTCTAAAATAAATAAAGGAAGCAGATAAAACTACAATAAATTAGGAAAAGACTGAAACAATTGTACTGAGATTAGAAAGAGAAATTAACTAGGTGAAACTGAAAATAACTCGAGAGAGAAATGGATTTGAAAGATCTGGAATAACTGTAACGAAGAGGAAAACAACGTTCAGACTGCGGAGAGACAGATTCAAACGATTCAATAGAGATTGGATGTTAACAGATACCATAACGCATTTAAAAATGAGTTGGAAGAAATTGCTACGAACTGAGAAGGAATTGAAAAGGAGACAAAGAAAAATTGAGCGCGAAAAGAGGACTAGGAGAGAACGGAGGGAGAATAAAAGTAGAGCAAGGAGAAAGAGGAGAGAGGCTGGCCGCCTATGTCATCCACGGAGAAAAGACAGAGCTTAAAGCACGCTACTACTTATCAAGTAGTAAATGGTGGTATATGTGCCCTGGTTGTTTTTCACGTGGGTGGATTTTACAACGCGAGATATTACTCTCCCCTCCCTACTCCATATCCCTTTTTCGTCACCACACCACCGCCAACCGCCGACCTTAGCAGGGTGTGGCCTCCATCCTGCAACTTTTACATCACTTTTTCCATCCACGTACGCCAACGAGATTGACATTCTTCAAACCTTCCTCTTCCTCCCTCACCTCCTGCATTTTTGTTGCTTGCCTTTAACCTCTACTAACTCTTTTAATCCTAGCGCCGACTATAGTCGGCATTCATGTGAAAACTGTGAGTTCTAGCGCCGATTATATCCATGTAACGAGTTAGATTACATTTTTTTCATTAATGTAAATAAACGTATCGTATAAATAATGAAATATGAAAACAATTGTTTTTATTAAAATCTAATTTTCATTATCAGTGAGAACTTTATTTTATAAGACTACACATGTATGCAATTGTCTGTATATGTATCAAAAAATGGACACTCACAGCAAACTTCCCCATATAAGAAAAGCACACTCGCAAACATTTATACCAGAACAAAAGGGTTAATTATCGTTTCTGAGTTTCTTCGTTCATTACAATGACCGATAGCCCGCGAATGATTGCAAAATAACCGCATCAGTGATTTATTTTATTCGTCTCACGTATCTACCCTTCGTTTATCACATTACACTCACTGCTCATCATACGTCCGCTAATTAATCGTGTAATGAAAGAGGTTGATTTTTTCTGCTCTTTTCGATTTTTTCGACCCTATTTAGGTGCCACTTTTACACGCAGCGTGTGCGTTGACGTTAGTCGTTTAATCTTAACCAGTCATCCGAGCTACCATTCGTTATTCGCATGAATGGGGAGATTTTTTTACAATTACATATATATATATATACGCGCGCGCGTGTGTGTGTGTGTGTGTGTGTGTGTGTGTGTGTATGTATATATTGTTCTTTTTATCTATTTATCTCCGTAATAACAGTAATCGAAGACCTTTAGCAAACAATATTGCAGATAAAGGCTTATCACGAAAAAAATTCTATAAGCAAGGTTAATATGATTCTGCATGTTATGTTCACATTTATCACAAAATATATTCTTTGCGTTAAAAGTGGCATATTTTTGTCAATAAGTTTTATTTTTTTTTGTTAATGCTACTTTATAAATAAATATCGTGAATATGGATAGTTGTATTATCAATTTATGCATTATATTTTTACGCAATATAATTATATTGCAGAAATTTTTTTTTCATTCATTAAATATCATTCATTAAATGCACTTTCATTAGAAAACTTATTCCTTTGACACTAATCATTTTTTAATAAATTTGTATTTATAAGTATAAAAGAGAATGTTTTAAAAAGTCCAATTTTTGGACTCCTCTACGGGATGTTAGTAAAAGTTGTTATTCTAGACTCATATGAAACGATAAAAGAAATTTTATATTCCAGAAATATGGAGAAAATAGATTTTTTAAATGTTACATCGTGTTTCTTTTTGTAAGTCGTAATTTTCGTATACCACGCTATCAACTTATCATGAATCAAATATATTGCAAAAGTTTGTCATGATAATTAGTACTTAAAGGTTTCAAAAATCGTTCACCATGAATTTGTTATTAAAAATGTCAAATTATGAAAATAGGGGATCTAAATGGCGCCCTTGATATGCAGTTTTGTATGTAAGATTATAGTAATTGAATTTTTTACCGAAATGTATCTGAGCGTGCTTCTTAAGACATGCTAACTACTAATCCATTAATTAAATCAACGACGGTGAATTTAAAATGACCGATTTAAAATGTCGTGTGTTCGATTAAAGTTACATATTTAATATATTTTTTAAAAAAAAAAAAAAAAAGAATAACTATTAAAATAGGATTAAGAAAAAATTCAAATTAAAAAACGTTACGAAAAAATCGCAGATATTAGATTGCTGGTAAGTCGAGAAAAATAACTTGCTTCAATCGATGAAAATGACCTTGATCTCATTTTCAATCAAAAACAATCCGAAAAGCCAGTAAATACGTGATATATTACAAATGGAGAAAAATTCAAGGATAAAAGATATACATGAATGCAAAGAAATTAAAAAAGAAAAATACCAATAAAAATTTAAAAAATTAAAGATATTGGAGATAAACCATCATTTCACCATTGTTTTTGAATTTGACTGAACAGAGAATACAGACCATTATCATCGATAAAAGCAAATATTCAAATAAGAAAAAAGAAAACTTTTTAGTTAGCTGAATCTTAAGCTAGTGTTTAAATAAATTTATGTGAATTTATGTAGTATCTACACATGTATCATTTAAATTGCAATTAATTTTTCCAAATTTGCCAAATTAATTTTTCGATTTTGAAACGCAAATCGATTGAACTACAATCATAAACATAAATTAAATTATTTAACAATTATTTACTAATTTAATGCACATAGCATTTCAATATATTTAAATTAATAAAACGATTGTAATTAACACAATTTTTTCGGACTTAAAAAATACTTTCAAAATTATGTATCTATATTCCATTAGTCGCAAAAAACTTATTTTTTAATCCCAAATTAATGATGTCAATTACATTTATCTTCTTAACTTAAATATAAATTATTTTAAAAATATATAAAAATATATAAAAATATATAAAAATATATAAAAATAATTTCTTTATTCATTATCTATGTTCATCTATGTTATATTATCAATTTCTATGTTTTTGATTGTTGTTTTAAAAAAGCATATCTTATTTTTAAGTAAATATTTTCTTTTTCTAAAATGCTAAAAATATGATTGCTATTTAATTTAAAAAATAGTAATCGTATTTTTCTTTATTCAAATAATAATTTAAATAAAATAAAATGTTTTTCTAATCGAAATAAATATTTATTTAAATATAACTATTTAATTTTAATATGTTCTATTTCTTTAATATAAAAAATTTAATAAATAATGTAATTACATAAAATACAGAACTCTCGATATTAAATAAAGTTATCAAATTGACAGAGCAAATAAAAGTCAAAAACATCATAATTACGATAAATAATTAGAGAGTATTAAATAAAGAGTATTAAGAAAATTACAAACTATATATAATTTACATATCTGGAGCCATGGTAGTGTCAGGCGCTAAGAAAAACGAATAGAAAAACGAGAGACACTGCCATACTCCTTTACGCGAGCCAATGAATTGCAGCAAATCTGGAAACATAATTCTCAGTGATGGCTGATCAAGTTCTACATACGCTCAATTGATAGATATCACTCGGATTGTATAATGAAAGTACTTTTATTTTTTTTCTACGTGTGAGTTCTTTGAATGATAATATTGCGACGAAATCTCTAAATTTTATCATCTCTGAATTTTATCATCATTTTAAGAAACGTCGTCATTAAAATGTCGTCGACCAGCAGAATGCTAGCTCTTATGCTAGATGGCGCTAGAGGTGCTATAGACGCTACAGACGCTCGAATGCCTGTCCATGATGGAAAGGATAATGGTGTGCTCAGTTTGCAACTGTCTCTCCCTAAATCTTCGCCGTTTCTATCTATGAATGTCGCGTGAGGGGAAAAAATTACCAATTGTGAAGTGCTAAACATGCGGCGATATTTATAGTTTTTATTTAAAAATTGTCTTAAATAATGTCTTAAGATGCTAATACAGTTCTCGGATTGACTTGTGACATCTTAAGATTGTAGTAAAGATTGTCTTAAATACAAGAATCCACTATGAATACCGGTCTTTCGCGTGATGAAATTGGTACTGAATCTTTCCTTGTTTAACATTCTTTGTTTCTATAGAAAGAGAAATATAAAATGTGTTAAACAAGGAAAGATTATCAGCGAAGACTGTACATCTTAAGACATTACATTTAAGACGATTTAAAGATAAAAGCGAATTATGAATACAGCCCCATATTTAGCATTTCACAGTTGGTAGCTCATGTCTACTATGAATAGTCATATGAATAGTCACATGAATAGACAGAAAGCGCGAATACTTAGAGACACTGTCCAAGCAGACACTGCACACACCATGCAAAACTTTTTCCACCATAGTTAAAACTCAGATAGAAAAAGACGCGCACTGAGATTTAGGTACGTTCTTTCTCGTGCGCGAGAGAAAGAACGCACCTGGACTACAATAAATGCATTCTTTTTTACCTGACCTTTACTACTATTCTTTGAATGCGTAATCTAGAAATACTTGTTTATGTTTGAATTAAGATGTTTAAAGGCTCGCGACAGTGCGCGGCGCGAGGCGCTTACCAAGCAGTTCCCACTTCCCGCACGCCAAGCTATCGATGGCGATATTTGGTGCTTTAGAAATTAATATCTTGAAAATTGCGAAAAGTGGGATAAAGAACTAAGCTAAGAAATGACAAATCGATTTATCCGTTATTCTTTATTTATTAATAATAATATTTAACAAAAGAAGATCGAGCGGAAATGAAATTATACACTGGTATTTGCCAATTAAGTTAGGAAATATAGTAATGACAAAGCGATTTATTCGATCTTGATTTCTATTTGTTTATAATTTAACATTTAACAAAAAGAGATCGTAAACGATCTCGAGATCATGAAAACGAAATTATACATTGGTATTTATTAACTAAGCTAGGAAATGATAATGAAAAAACGGATTATTCGTGATCGATTTCTATTTGTTTATGATTTAGTACATAAAGAAAGGAGATCGAATGGAAATGAAATTTTATACTATATTCTTATTAGCAACTATATTTTATTTACTAACATGAGAAAATGCCGTACCAAAAAAATTCTTAAAAAATTCTCAAAATTCTATGAGAAGAAAATAAATAATTTTTGTCATTTGCTGTTTTTCTGTAAAATTGAATAAAAAATTATTAAAAATAAATATTCGGCGATTTTTAGTAATTAACATCTCGTTAACTATTGCGAAAATTGCAAAATGATAGAGGACTTTTCTATTTAGTTTTGTCCGCTCTACCAGAACACGAAGTATTTGACGATTCTAAGACATATAGTAATTTTTTTGAACTTTTGAGATTAAAAAATGATCGGCAGCTGGACATGAAAATGAAAATGCTCTGCACATGCGAACTTACAATTAATTTTAATTACAAATGATCTGTTTATTAAGATCTTAGTTGCTTAGTTTGAAAATTTATCTGCAGAATATAGGTATATTTTTATAATAAAGTATTTCTCATTATTCGACAAATTCAGGGAAATAAAATCGAGATGAAATAAATTGAGACGAGACCGAGACCTGATTATCGAGACTTTTCCGAGGCAAGACGAGATTTGGGTTGATGTCGAACTCGAAAAGTAAAACATTAATAGTATATTATAAAAATTACAAATAAAAAAAGACAACGTTATAAATATCATTTTGTTGTCATTGTTCATTAAAATATTAATACCTATATTCTTTTCTAATAACGTTTATTTTTTTACATTTACATTCTTCAAAAAATATACACTTTCTCAAACAATCATAAATTTAATTGTTATTTCATTATTTCCTCATAAATTTTTACAAAAGTTATATAAATAAAAGTTTTATTGTACAAATAACAATGTTATCTTTCCAAATATTTTCAGTTGACATCTCATAAAAGTCGGGAATTTCAACTTCAAACTCTGACTGAACAATATTTTTGCAATAAATTGTTTGCAGATTTTAAGATTCTCATTAACATTTGGTTATTAATGCTTTTATAAAAGATATGCTTATTAGTATAAAGAAATTATTTAATTGTTTGCAACAATTTAATAAAATGATATACTACTGTGATTTTACTCGTGATGGTTTTTCAAGACCAAAAAAGATTTCGATACGCACAAATCATACACACACACACCACACACACACACACACACACACACACACACACATACACACACACACACACACACACACACACACACATATACACACGCGCGCGCGCGCTCATTTATTTCCTTAATATGCTTTAAGATAATATAAGCCCCGAACGAAATATACTGAGCAACAAAGTTTTTATCTTTTCTCATTAACTCTTGCTTCAACGTCATTTTCTAATCGTTTTTAATCGTAATGCAGCGTGCGAATTAAAATTGTATCTCGTATAGCTGCAGTAATAACCGCACTGCGTAAAATGATACTGCAATCGCATGATGCATAAAGGTAAGTACGAGTGTAAACGAATCTACCTACGTAACGCATGCGAAATTTTTATGAACTAGATTACAATATTAATGTCTTCACGATAGCGTGATCCTGATGATTCCCTTCATTTAGAAAGCACTGTCTCTCTTTCTTCTTTTCCTTCTTTTTCTTCTTCGAAAATTTTGAAATTTTAAAATTTATCTTGGTTTCATTAAAACAGCTTTAAGGGATACCACACAGACATTGCTTTAGCTATATCTTAAAATATTAGAATGTATTTCCTTTACCTATAATTACACAGTATATTAAATATTATAATATTGTCTATATTAGTGTGTGAAACAAATCCTAAGAGTCTATAAGCCAAAATATTATTACTTAACAATTTTTCTTTTTTTCTCTCTCTCACTTTTATTATATTATTGTTATTTTTTATTTTTCTTTGTATACCTATTTTTAGATGATTTGCTATACTAGAATAATAACATTTTATTATATGAATATTTTATCTATTATATCTCTATCTCTTTGCGCCTCTGTCTTTCTTTTTACCTTTTTTTAATAACGTAAGAATAATTTGACCAGTGAGCAAAAAATAGTACACAAATTTTAGTGACGGAACATGTTATACATATATACATGTGTAAGACACGTGTGTTTGACTTTTCGAACAATATAATAGTATTGGTTGTTCCAATTTTAGAATAGCGATGCGCTTCCATTTCGATTGATAAGCCAATTCCGCATTGAAAGTGAACCAATATAAGTCGCAAATAATAATTACGATCGCGTGCGAGATGATTATTAGAGGGAACGCCGAGAACTGCTTCGGTTACTAATGATTATGTTCGTTTTTCGAGTATCACCCTCTAATAGTGCCACTTAATCAGAGCCACTTCACGAGTTCATCAGGCTCGCCTCGCCGAACAATTGATCAGATTCACGACGCCTGAAAAGCCTGAACAATGCAAAACTTATTACAATTTTAGTTTCACGTGTTTAATCTTTGAATTCGAACTTTCGATGATTATAGGACATGTATTAACTCTTTATGAACAGGTGACTTTTTTTAGAGCCATTTAGTTTTCATGAAATTTAATTAAACTTATTCAAATCTGATGTCAAAATAAAAAATGCAAAATGGCGAACAGAAAAAATAATCTGATGATTAAGTGCACTAACTTTCAAACTCTGTTCATAATTTAGGACTCTGTTCGAAGTTATACATGTCGTTATACATGAGCAAGAACTGAAGAGTGGATATAGAAATTTTTATATGACGTAGAAACTTTTTCATGATTTGTTCAGATAAGCCTTCTGTGACACAAGTTCCTTTTTCATTGGAGGTTATCGAATTATTGAAATTTTTTACATTCAAATTCAACGATCTCCTAAAACCGAGTTTCATGATAATCAGATTATTTCTTTGAAATTCAGTCTGCCATATTAAGTACCATTTTTTGAATTTTAGAATTCTGAGGCAAGAATCTTTGCTAAAATTCAATTTAGAAACCCCGAAAGCTCTTAGAAAACTTTTAGAAGTTTTCGATAAGTTACTTTGTTAGAAAACTTCTGTACTCAAAGAATTTAAAAAATCATATATCATATCTCTGTCGATATTTAGGTCATATGTTGATTGAAAAAAATCTTTTTGCAAAATTAATAAAAAAGTATATCCATTTCAAAGATATATTGTTCCATAATTATATAAGATACATTATTTTATGTTTATATAATAATATTTTAAATTTAATAAGGCGACATTTCATTGGATATTTTCTGTAGATTTTCCATATAAAATAAATTTTTTTATATGAAAAAATATCCTTGAAAAAATGTACAAATATTTTTCAAAAAAGATTTCTTTATTAATTAAATTTTACAAATTCATAATTAGAAAATCTTCAACAAAAACTGAAATTTCATAAAATTAAATTGAAAGATTTTGAACATTAAATTAAAAAAAAATTACGAATTCAAATTTTTTATAAAAAAAATTTTTCAATTCAATTTTTTAAAATCTTTATAAAAATAGCTTTAAAATACATTAATGTTTTATTACGGATTCTAAATATAACGAAAGAGACTAGTTCAATTCGCATCATTGTTGATCTAGCCAGTCAGTCTCAATCGAGAAAGGATGTTCAATCGCCTGAAAATTAATGATCGCAAAAGAAATTCTGTTTAAGTTATGATCAGCATTTTATCATCAGTACATACAGACAAAAAAGCAATATAATTCAGAAAATTGAAACCAGATATTAACGACGTCGAAAGAGCGTGCGGGAAAGTTTCGCAGTCGCAGAAATAAAAGTTGCACTATAACATGCGCGCCATCTTGTTTCATGATAATGCTATTTCTCTGAAAATAATTGTACAAAGATATATTAAAATATGATTTATCGTTAAAGTATGGTTATAAATTCTACTCAATACATCAATTGTTTTTATTTCAGAATAAAAAGTTCGTTGAAATGAACTGAGAAGTGAAATAAGATTGGAATATCGTCCTTATCGTCTAAAATATTATCCTCTTCTATTTAAAGTAATAATAAACCATCATAATCATAAAAGATTGCTAGGATATCATGTTTTGAAGCTTTATAATCTATTATTGTTACTGTATTTATTATTGTTTACTGTAATCGTTGTTGTAATCGTTGTTGTAATTTAAGTCTAGAAATTTGTATTTATAGGGAAATTACAAAATTTAGAGACGTAGAAGACGAAGAGAACATTTTCCTTTTATTCTGGAAACATTTATTATATTTACAATTTCATTAATTTATTGCAGTGCATTTAGTTCATTACATTTAGATTTTTATTTATTAATGCTGTACATGTTGCAATGTGTTGTTTGTTTATACCGTCTTGGCCTTAAATATAAAGCGCTATACAAATTGATGTTGTATATTTAATGAAAAATGAAATGAAAAAATTTTATTAAAAAATAATATTTATTTTTATAATAATTGTAATATTTTGTTAATTTTCCCTTGATTTTTATTGCCGCCTTTCTAAAACAGTGCAATTAATTGAGAGTGTTTTGTATTTATGGTCAAAACTATATAATGAAAATCCTCGTTAAAACTTAAAGGAAAAGAAGAAAACTGAGTATAAGTCGAACAAATGAGCACACGCAGTTAATAAAAACCTCTCGGTTTTACTGATAGAAACCTCAAAACAGTTGAGCAGATTCTTCAAGGACCATTTCCTGTGCGCATTTGGCAACGAGACATCTGCGTACGGGCCTGACACACGTGCAGAGACAAGCGCGTACTTCTGTATAAAGCCAGTCTCTCGCGGTGTTAACGACCCCGGCAATTGACCTGCGTGACCTGACCTAGAGTCCGTTCCGCATGCGCTCGCGTCGACTTTAGTCCCCGACGTCGCATTAGCAGAACCGTTCGATATTTCGATGCTTGCCTCGGATATACTAGTCAGTAATGTCAGTATTCGCTCGACCAGCGAGTTGTAAAGACATGGTGAAGAGCTTGTTCCAGAAATATTCTCGATGCTGATTTTGAGAAACAATTTTTTTATCTTTTTTTTCTCTGAACAACGAAGATTTTGAAATCTCTAATTGCGTGGAGAGGATAGGATTGCGAATTTGATTAGTGTTCGATCTCGCAGAAGGTTGAAACAATATTGGATAGCCTCACATGTGCAGGAAAAGTTGTAAAAAAATTTGTGAAATTTTTAAAAATATTTATGAAGATTTTTAGTGACGTGAAATATAATAAAAATGGTGAAGTTTCTCCATTATTTCGGAAGTTAACACACTATATAGTTAAAAAAAAATGTATTTTTAAAATTACTTTTAATCAAACAAGATCGAAAATGATGCTACAAATCAATTATTAGCACATTTTAGGGCATTTGGTGTCGCA
>NW_012130067.1:10464644-10472476 GCF_000143395.1 Atta cephalotes | reverse complement strand
GAGAGAGAGAGAGAGAGAGAGAGAATGCATGCATACATGCGTGTATGCTCGTTCTTGTTCGTAAAAGAGAGAATGAGAGAATGAAAAAGAACGTATGTACGTTGCGCACAATAGGGAAATGTAAGAAATCATGTTTCAAAATTATTTAGAATCTTTCAAATCTTAACTGATATCTAGAATCTTTCAAATCTTAACCGATTTTAAAGTTTTTTTTTAATTAAAGGTTATTCAATTTCGAAAAAAGCTGTCAAAATCAATTTTTTAATTAAACTTTTTTTTTAAACGGCAGACATAAAATGACAGAAAACATTTTCAATATGAATCTGATTTATAAATTGAGTATATATATTTTTGATATCACAGATTACAGAGAACTAAAATTGCGAAAATTATTATAATAAATCCAATATGGCCACTATGAACAATAAAAGAATTAGAAATACGAATAAATCTATCATTATAAATTAATTTACATTTACAAGATCTTCATATGAATACATATTTTTAAGCCATTAATTGTTCATCATTTGTAATAATTAAGAAACTCAAAATGGCGAACGAAGGATTAAAATTGGCGGATGAAAATTGAAAAATTATTTAATTTTTGATGAAAATCATTAAAAGATTTTTGAAATCACTGATTATAAAACTTGAAGTCAAAGTTGTAAAATTCAAAATAGTGCATTAAATATGGCGAACATCTATATTAAAATATATTTTTCTTTTTATGAATAATTATGTATTACAATTTTTAATATCACTGATTATTTTGTGAATATCCTGAGTTAATTATTTGTCTCCTTTCGCGAATACTCGTAATTAAATATAGTATATTACCTCCCCTATACACAAAGTTGCACAAAAGTTACAGCAACATTGCATGTTGCAACAATATTGTAGAGATTTTGCAGTGATATTGCTGCAAATTCTGTGTTGTATTTGTACGACAGTGTTTCTTTTACACAAAGTCAAGAAAGTCTGATATAACTGTTGAGCT
Organism: Atta cephalotes; assembly: GCF_000143395.1. Lineage (NCBI taxonomy): Eukaryota > Metazoa > Arthropoda > Insecta > Hymenoptera > Formicidae > Atta > Atta cephalotes. The sequence continues at coordinate 10,471,479 of NW_012130067.1, read as the reverse complement.
TCATCATGAATAGTTTTCGAAGAGCGTTTCCATTTTTATTCTCAGTTTAGTACAAATCAGATTCACATTGTAAATTCTTTCTGTCTTTTAGATGCCATTTTATGTCTGCCATTTGTAAAAAAAAAGCCTAATTAAAAAATCAACCTTCAACTGACAACTTTTTTCAAAATTAAATCAGTTTTAATTAAAAAAAAAAAAAACATCAAAATCGATTAAAATTTAAAAATTGTAGACAATTTTGAAACACGATTTCATTTTCCCCACTGTGGTGCGTACGTGATACGCTACGATAAAAGTTGGATGTTACACTATAATAAATATATAAATATTTTTAATAAATCTAATAATATGTATAATGTCAATATTAGTCAACAAGATATTAGTGTCTAATATAATCAAAACTTTATTAAGCAATTGAGGTATACATTTCGATCCTCGTTTCGAGTTCTCTTCATTACATAAATTAATGACGCGAAAACAATTAGTTATTAATAAGATCGCATTATGATGATTGAATATCGATTACACATATCATTAGATTTAATCTTTTGAGCCTATTATTATTATTTATTTTCAATAAATTTATCTCAGAAATTACTGCGCTCTGATTACTTTTGATCTTTTAACATAGTCAATTTGAAATATTAATAATCTTCCCAAATTTAATTAGATCTATGATTTGATGCTATTATTAGCGTTAAAACTTGTAAAGATTTTAATTGCGAAATTTATTGCGAAAAATATATAATGATTTCTGAAATAAATTTATTTAAAATTTATATACATAGTCGACGTATTAGTATCTAGATCTAGAATACATACACGTACCAGTGCCTAGGATGCAACATCTAACTTTGATCATAAGTGGCACTTTTCCATATTTAGTTATTAAAATAAAACAAGTTTAAAAGTCCATACTGTTCGACTATTCTCCTCCCTCCTTATAGAGTTTAAAAATTTCAACTCTATAATTTGCCCTGCTCTCCTCCTCCCCAAACAAAATCTTAAGTATGTGAGGACTGTTACATCTTAATTGTGTTAATATCGTTATTAACTTTATATTCCAAAAGAACATCGATCAAGATAAACCTGCAATGCCGAATTTAGAATCTTCGATAATAATTGTTGTTTAATTTTTGATATTCTAACAGTATGGATTATACCAGTTGTAGCTAATAAAATTACTTTTTAAAAGTAATCATATATTATAGTTACCAAGACAAAAAAGTTATTGTATAATACCTAGATAATGATTTTCAAAAATAACATTTCATTACTTTATCATTAAATAAATAAAAACAATAATAAGCATTAAACATAGATGTCTAGCGCGGTAAATGTTGAGCAGAAAATTTTTCATAATAAGTTAAAAATTAAAAAGACTCGTTCACTTATAGATACTATAAAAAGATTACATGTTTCGATTCTCATTTAATTCTCGCTTTTATCAGATTGTCATCAGTTTTAATAATGTATAGGTTGTAGTGATTTAATTCTGTTGATTAAAAACTTTGCTCACACATAGACTAATAATAATAATAGACACAATAAATAATAGACACATTGATTAATAATAAATTTCAGGAAAGAACTAAGAAAAACATAACTGAGTGACGCATATAAAAGTTATAAAAATAACTCATCATTAAGGGGATGCTGGAGTGATCAAATCAGGACAGATCGATATAAATCTCCGAATTTACTGAACGGAATCAAAAATCCTTTTATGCAAAATTGAGACATGCTGCAGTGGATTTTATACTAAAATAAAAAAGTTAAAAACTTACATTTTTTTTCAACTTGTAGAGCTGTCTGATGTAGATATTTCCTTAATACAAAAGTTTTATAGCTCGTATAAACGAAACGACAGTTCCGCACCCAGTGTTTTACGTGCACAATACTGAGTTTATAAAACAAAAATTGAAAGCTTAAAAAGAAAGATTTATATCGTTCTGCAAATTACGTGTATACGAATGCTGAGCGACGATTCGAAACTGCTAAAAACAAAGCAATAATTATGTTTAACAATAGATGTTTGATCTTGCAATAGATAATGTTGCAATATGTTAGATAAGGACAGATGAATGCGTTTGAGTAAGACACAACAATATATAATAAATATAAGAAATGAATGAAAAATGTCACTGTTATCGAATTTGGAATTAAAAAAAATTTGTACTATGTACGACCTCGATCAAGTTCAGTCGTTCCAGCATCCGTTCCAGTCTCCTTAATTGTTGCGACCATTGAAAAATGATGACGTTTGATTCAATTTTTTATAAATGGTATGTACATGTTGGCTTCTCTGACCGGTCTAGATCACCCTGTATATTTGAATTATATAACTGTCTCAGATAAAAGGTAAACTAACTGAGAGCAAAGTACTTGATATTATATAGATAAAAATTCTTAATAATAGGTAAATAAGCCTTATGTAAATCTTCAGTATTTGTTTGTAGATTTAAACCTTTAGTTTTACAAACAACGCGCCGATTACATTTTCGAACACAATCCAGTTAAAAATGATATTTTTTACAATAAATTTTGTAGTTCATGGCATTACTTTCATCAAACTTAAAAATTAATATTCATAAACTTTGTTCTTGTATTAATACAGCTTTGATTGGTTTTTATATTATATTCTTAAGACATCATACATATAAATCAATCACAGAGTCGGAGATCATATTAGTGATATTTCAAGATATTATTTAAAATTTTTTGAAAGTAAGAACTAATTATAATTATATCGGTTAAAGATTGAAATATAAAAAATTATCTAGGGGAAATCGGAGTCAGCAGACTATAGGAGTAAGTAAAATAATCGCTATATTAAAAACAAAACACGCGAGACAGGCACAAACGTGTCTGAGCACGCAGCAGACTGCCACTTAGTCTGCTGTAACATCTCTGTTGCGAACACATCTAAGAAATTATGCTATGATTTTAAAAAATCGTACATCTAAGTAAATATTTTTATTCTTAAAGTTTTTTGTTTTACAATCGTATATGATTGTCTGAGATATTTGATTTCAATTTAGATAGTAAATATTTAGATAGTTCTTACTTAATAAAGTCCAACAGATTTTTTGTTTATATATTTTTGTTATCATATATTATTAATATTTTAAAAAAATGAACGGAGAATAGTAGACTAATCACAGCATGAAACTGTATGACTCATTTAGTGACGACTCTTATAATACTTACTCAAAATTGTAATCCTTTAAAGAGATTTACCTTAGTGATAAATGTTATAAGTTTAATTCTCTCATATCTAATCTCGAAAACTAAGTTCGATATTTTTGCATGAAACAAACAAATTTTGCAAAAAGAAGCATTGTTCTGCGAAGCGAATGTTTGTGTTTAAAATATTTTTATAAAAATTTATTAATATGTAGTCAAAGATGTAGCTTAAAATACATTAATCTTCTAATTTAATAATCTTAATCAAATATCCGGTCTAGTTGAATCAGATGGAATGCATTAGAAAAATTAATTTTTTTTCATTAGTTATCAGTTTATTATTAAAATATTATTAAGTAGTTAAATGTATATAGTAACTGGTGTAGAATTTATTTTTTTCGATAAGTCTCTTAATTTCGTTTGTAAAAATTCGAAACTGAAAAATGAGTCTACTAGCTTCCCTATAATAAAAAATTAATAAATAGTAGGTTCAAAATATAAAAAGTAATGATAAAAGTAATTTATTACCGTTACAAAAAAATATAACTAAGTTATCGTTACAAAAAAGTAAAAAAAAGTAATATTACAAGTGCATTACCGAAAACTCAGCTGTTAATCTACAGATTATATTATACATACCATAGATTTTTAATACTAAGCAGTCTATATATACGGAAGAAATTATGAGTACGTATATGTACGTATTTGCATATATTCCGCAATGTGATATTTTTTGTTAATTTTGCAATTGAATACTGTTTTTTAAACAAAACAATTTTTAAATCTACTTTTGTGGAAAGTCACATTACCCTTATTTCTCTTCAAGCTAGTTAACATAAATAGTGTCCTAAATAATAAATGTTTCGTAGCTTTGAATTTAAAATTGAGTTTAAAATTGTACAACACTTTGACAAATACAATTATCGTTAAGTTTTCAATTTAAATATTGATTATTATTCTTAATCAATTATTTATATAATATAAATTTGATGTCATAAAGTGTAAATGGGATGTGTATAGAATTATAAAATTTTACAAACGTATGTGAGTGTGTGTGAAGTTTATGAGTGTAGAGTTTTTCAGAATAACAGAAAATATTGCATGGTAGAGTAAAATACATAGTTATAACGTTTTTAAAAATCAGATGTAGCTAATATTGCCTTTTTGATAATTGTTCTTTTTTTTAATTATTTTTTCTAATTTATTAATGAAAAATACTACTCAAGCTTGTTTAAATTCCTCATTATTTCCTATATTTTTTTACATATTTTTAATCATGTGTAATATTTATTTCAATAACATGATTTATAATTTAGAAAAATTACTGCGGGACAGATTACTACTATTTACTGGAAGAAGCACATTGAATTTGGCTGGACTGGACAACTTAACTCGATTGACTTTAACATAGGACTTATGATGCTTGAAGGCTTTGACACATAAAAAAACTTAAAACGTAAGACTTAAATAGTAAGGAAATCAACATGTTGGATTAGCTATTGCTAACATTATAGTCTCTACTATGATTGATTGATTCACTTATTGCTTAAGTCTCACATTTTAAATTTTTCTGTCGCATTGCCTTGACGCTTAAAATTCAATGTTATAATGGTCGTAGCACAGACTTCTGTATAATGCATAATGCATAATGCATAAAAGAATCAATCAAAATTCTTCTTTTCTAAAAAATAGGAATAAAGGAAGCATTTTGATTGGTTAATTCGCTTTTTATTCGGTAATTATTGCGAAAAGGTTAAACCTCGCCGACGACCTTGACTTTGACATATGTTGTCAAAGTCAAAGTCATCGGCGAGATTTAATCTTTTCGCAATAATTACCTTATTATCCAACAATAACTTTAATCATATGATTAATCATTATTTTGACGATAAAAATGAGTGTCAAGTGTCAGCATGAAAAGGCTTTACATTGATCGATATTTTAAAAAGTACAGACGTGCATAATATATTAGTTTTCAAACAATTATTTGGTAACTATTCTTATATTGTAGTAAAACTATCAATCCTAAAATATCTATAATTTAAATCCAAATGAAAATCACAAGTTTATTATAGATAAGCTGAATATTAATATATAAATATTAATATATAAAAGTAAGAATGGAAGACTGTAATACACTCTTGTGTTACAACGAAACTAAAACTGCATTCCAACAAATACTTATTGTACACGATTTAACACAATGTAACACAGCGAGTTCTAACTGGAAAACATCTGACTTGAAAGAGATACACACTTTTAAGTATGCGCGAATAAAAGGAAACGTACAAATGAGTCTTTTTTAGATGAGCTTTATCTCCTCAAATTTCGGCGAATGCTTGATCTAACTTATGTTTATGACTTTCATGCATCTTAGGGCAAGAGCACAAATTTTTCCTATCAATCTATCTTTTTTGTAACGACTACACGCATCATCTAACAATGAATTTTCTATTAAATAAGTTTGACACTAAGAGTAAAAAAAGTTCAGTTAATAGAATGAAACACATGTGCTTATTAATTAAACAGAACAGAAACCTCACCATCTTATATTGAGAGCCTATACCCGACTTTATATGTATATGTATATATATATTTATATATGTATTTATATATGTAATATCATAATTTTGGAGCTATTTTCACATAAAAGGCAATAAAAAGATAAAACAGTATTTGTTATTTTTAAAGCTTTATGCTTTAAAGCAATGTAAATTACTCCCACAGCAAATGTAATATTGCAATGATACAATATTGTAGTAATCATATTACAATATTACTCATCAACATCGTACAAATATTACTATATCACACTGCAATATTGTATAAATATATACTATGTGGTAGTATATCGCAATACAATATTACTGCAACATCTTACAATATATTACATGATAATGTAATATTGCAGCAATTTTGTAATGTTACTGCAATATTTCTTCAATATTACATGCGGGATTATACTCGTAATAATATTACTTCTCGTGTTATCATTCAATACTGAATGGAATAAATGTACCGAATAAGGAATCCCGCCTCGATAATCATAATTATGATGTATATTGTCAAGATCATGATCGTGGTCATAATCCTGAAAACCTCCAACAGATTCATCGCTCGTTATTCATAAAAAAGTTATTATTAAAAGTTATTAATAAATGAAACGCAATTTTTGGATACAGAGTATCTATACATTTAGACACTTAGACATAGAGTATACATTTAGGAAAATAAATGATAAGGAATGAATTCTATTCTTGTTTATTTTGATAGCCTCGATCAAATGCGATATTCTTTCTTAATTATATTCACTGTCAGTATACTTTCATACTCGTTAGAGAATTTTTATGAAAATTACTATGCCTCGTAAGCAGAGAAAGGCATATAGGCCAGTTCTTAATATTGTTAGCAGAAATGAGATATTATTTCTTAAACTTTTTTTATTAATAATTTTTTAACAAATAATGAACAAACCTATTGGCTGAAACATATTGAAGCTTACTTAGGGTATGATCATAGTCAACATGTCATGATCAGGAGTCTCTTACTCAGTATATTTACCTTGTATATTCACGCGCGCGCGCGCGCGCGCGCACGCACGCACACACACACACACACACACACACACACACACACACACACACAACAA
>NW_012130067.1:10457484-10462329 GCF_000143395.1 Atta cephalotes | reverse complement strand
ACACACACACACACACACACACACACACACACACACACACACACACACACACACACACACACACACACACACACACATTATTTTTTAAAGTGCGCCTTACTTTATTAAGTAAAATCAAAGTTTTCAGAGCGAATTCCTTGATTTTCTCGAATCGACAAGTATATGCAATCTATCGCGAAAATTCAAAGGTTCAACTTTTCGCCCAACATTAGAAATAAAGATAAAAATCAAGGGGGAAATAATAATTGTCCAATAATTTAAAAATACAGAAGTATGTGAATCAAGCATTTTTTAGGTTGAATTAAATCGAATCTTTTTCATTCGAAAACAGAAAATGATTTATAATACAATAGGGCCTTTTCCGAATTTCAACATTTTTCAGCTGCAATGTTGATAATAATTTTTGATAATCAAATAGTGATAATAAGTCGGAGGAGATCGAAAAATATATAGTCTATCTATTTTTTAAATTATTTATTCTATCTTATTTCTCCGCATAAGGGCATGACTTTCCACGCGAAGTGATTCTCACCCCTGCTGCTTAGGGGCGCACGATTTCCACGCGAAATAAGACTTCCACCTTACTTTCCTCTGTTACTGAGCACATGGATTTAAATTGTCATCATTATTACTCAGTATATGAATAGAAGCAGATATATGTGTATATATTTTTCGACCTCCCCTGATTTATTATCACTACTTAAATTATAACAAAGATCAGTTGATTGTTATCAACATTGCAGCCGAAAAATATCGAAATTCAGAAAAGGTCTTATTAAAAATACTCAAAAGAATCAAATTTTTCTGGATTTACATGACTGATTTAAAAGTAATAAAGTATTTTCAATAACATTTCAGATTTTTTAAATAAACTGATGATTTGAAATTTCGAACTTATTCGAAATTATTATTATGCATTCGAATCTTTCGAAAACAAATCGAATTAAATCCACTTTAATTCGATTCGATTCGAATTTGAACTATTCACATATTTTTCTAATAAGTATATATAGGAAAAAATTGTTATAGCATATAATGTAAAAGAAACCGAAACTCGTTATAGAGTTGATTATCAAAAAATTAATAATTCAATTAATATACGGAAGAGCACTTTTTAATCTTTTTTTGTTTTTTTATTAGTTTTGGCGTTATCAATTACAATTTTTCTGTGATCGTAGGCAATGATATATTTTATTGTTAGATAATTTTTAATGCAGTTAGTTAATCATTCTTGTAACACAGTTTGTGAATAGAATTTCTTTATTTTATCTTTATTACAAAAACGATCATGATGATGTAAATTGATCAAAATGAATCTGAATTAGGTGACAATTAATTTTATAATCTTTTTATGATATATCAATACATTTTTTAAGAATATGCTTACAAATATAATATTTTATATATAGACATTCTTTTTTCATTTTTTATAAAAAATTATATAAAACAGATTACACATTATAATTAAAATAATTATTTTATTTGTATCAATGTTAGAATTACTATTATTTTCTAAAATATATATAGAATAAATTGTACTTTTGTTAAAATAAATTGTACTTTTTATATAATCGTACAGAATATGTGATTATCGAAACGTATCACAATTTATCCTAAATATAAGATTAATTTTTACAAAATATAAGATTAATTTTTACATTTTTAATTAATTTAAAATTAAATAACTTATTTGTACGTTGATATTTTCAAGAGTAATATTTTTTTTAATACTTGGGAATATAGGTAAAATATTAAAATATACAATGTAAAAATTCAAAATCTTACATCCATTTTTTTCTAAAAATCAATTTCAAAAATTGCAATCGCCTCCAATCTCTCCTAATTAATATCAAATCAATATAAAATCAATATTAAATTAACTTGCCGATAACTGGTCAAAATTTGGGATCACTTTTAGGCCAAATCGACTATAAATTTCGATCATCGATCAATTATTATCATCAACGATCAACGATTTGACCAATTATTTCTAACTACATTAGAGACCCTAATTGAATGTCTCTAGGCTATATGTATACATGTAATAATGTAATAATATAATTTCAAATAAAATACGATTTGAATAGTATATTTGAAGCTTCCAAATAAAAATGTTAAAATAATCTAAAAGCTAATTTTTCTCTTTCTGAATATAAAAATGTTCTACATCCCTTTTTGTTTTATATTAGTTGGAAACCATAAAGATCGATATACTGATTCGAGTAAATGCAACGGTGCTGCACTCGGCCAATCTGATTATTCCGTTGCCAGATATTGACTATATTAAATACATCATGATATCATACAGGACAGCTCATATGCATTCGCGCAAGTGCATCGCAATGTAATGAAGACCGCCTTGCGCAAAACCCAGGGTTAATGTTTAACCCGCATGAATTTCAACGGGAGATTAAAGCCGTCGCGACTATGGAATCGTTCCACTCCGTTATAATGACGCCAGTAGTAACATGATATTAGCAACGATACAGTTATGCTGTACTATATCTTAGCTATAATGGTGTATTACGTTGCGATATTATCGTTTCGCACATTTCATTATGTTCTCGTTATGTTTTCTTATTAAATAAAATACCAAAATTTTTTACAATTTCTCATTACTTTTAATTTCTTTTAATTTCGTAAAAAATTTTTTATCTATTATCTTGAGGCACTATTTAATCTTTTTATGCATTCAATTTTTCTGTTAAGAAAAACATGTATTGAAAAACAGTATACCTAAAATTTTGCAATTTCAGAATCTCGGAAAAAGTTTAAGACAAATAAATGAAAGTGATTAGAAAAATACTCGCTCATAAAAACAAATATGCTTTCTCATATCATTTTAAATTACATTAGAAACAAATCTACATGTGAAAATATACGTAATAAAAATATTTTCTTTATAAAATAAAAAATTTATGAAAAGATAAATTTTTAATAAACTGATCTTTTATAATAACGAATGTTAAAATGTGAGAAATTTGTTAATCTTTTCATAAAAATTTCTTTAGAAGTTTTAACATAGTTCAATATTACTTGACATTAACGGAAAGAGGTGAACTCGAGAAGACATCATCGCACGAATTTTCAGCTTCCACGAGCGCGAGCTTGCAAATCTGGGAGGTTTCGTTCCAGAATGTTAGGTATTCCCAGGTATTCCAAGCAATACCGCGTGCGAACTCGAATTCATGAAGTCGCGGAATCCTGTAATAAAAGCTGCCACCATTTCCAAGACGGGCTCAACATTGCCTACTTAATGAAGTATTCTTTTCCATGGACACACCGCTGTTTTTCTCAAAGAAAGAACAAAGAAAAAGAAGCAATGTACACAAAAGAATGCATACAAAAGAAAGAATGTAAAAAAAAAACGAACTTGTCTTTTCACGTTTAATTTACGAAACAATATACGGGATACTTAGACAGAAGAGATGTAAAAGCTTGATATATTTTAGTTTAGACGAATTGAAACATATGATATATCCAATGATATGAGGTGTATCGAATCGAAAAAACAATTTCTTTTCTTCTTACAATATAATTGTATTTCGTATTTTGTGAAATAAGTGCAAGTGTACATAAAAATAATAAAAAATATACTTCTACTGAAATAATAGTTTTATGTATTTGTTCTAGATACTTGTTGTATCAATTATGATTAAAGAAATATTTATAATTAATATACGATCACACACCAAAATTGCGATTTATAGATCGATAATGATCTATTTCTGCAAATATTCATCAATTATGTTGCATCAATGCATCTAAACTTAAGCTTTTTCTATGACTAAATACTAATTTGATATCAAAGTTAATAATTTCAATTTAAATTAACCAAAAAACTCATATATACAGATACAAATTTTTATTTATAAAATCTTAAAAATTAAAAATTTTTTTTTAATATTACTGTAAAGTATTTTTAAAACAACTTAACATTTACAGAGTGACCATTGATCCAGAATTGGATTGAATGTAAACATATCTTTTCTTCTTTTCTGTTTTCAACGATTGTTTTTTTGATTAAAATCGGATATTTGAAATTCGTCAAGTTGTCAATTTTGTTTGAATCATTGCACAAGCCAGTTTATGACTGTCAATATGAACGTATCGAAGAAATTATTGTACAATAGAGGCAAAAACTATAAGCGTATCATAGTAATAAATATGGATCCAATGGATAAAAAACCGCTAAGGGCATTGTGATGTACAGATTTGGGGCATTACTGAACATTACTTAAGAGAATTGTGTATTATATTAAGCAGTGTGAGATTATGAATTACTGAGCATTATAGAGCATTACTAGGGCATTAATGAGCATTACTAGGGCATAAAAAATTGAGCATTACTTGGACATTATTTGAGCATTAGTAGCCAATGGTGTACATAATTTTGGTCAGTGATTTATCCCTTTTATGAAAAAAATCTGAAAAAATTTTATGCGAAAGTATACTTACAAGCAAAGACCTGGACCGAAATTAAATTTCGGTCTGATTATTGTTACGCGAAGCTATTAAGATATTTTAAACGAAAGTCATATATTTAATTTTAAATATATGACTTTCCCTTAAAACATTTAGTGCTGTGGCTATATACTCTCTATTATTTATATTTTTTATTAACTAATTATAATTTTTTATTACATTTTTAATATAATTATTTTTTTATTTACCGGATTTTACATTTAGGATTATGAGTATGCATCTTATTCTTACATCTTATTCACTATCTTTAAATAATGATGCATTCATTTCTTATTATTTACATTCAGTATACTTATGTAATTATATTATTTTTATAAATTACTGTATTACTTTTATGATAATCATTAATATCTCATAAAA
>NW_012130067.1:10454423-10457464 GCF_000143395.1 Atta cephalotes | reverse complement strand
TTAAGGTTAGTATACATAGTTACTAACCAACTAGTCTATGATCAGAGGTACTCTTACTCAGTATATTACTTCGTTATATTCTACGCGCGCGCGCGCGCGCGCGCACGCACGCACACACACACACACACACACACACACACACACACACACACACACAAAGACATGGTTTGGTGAACACACTTTGAATATACTATACGTATGTATAGTATATATGTGAGAACATCTTGTAAGAAATTTAAATCGTTATCAAAATAACACTTTTGACAGACTCAATTTCGAGATCTTAGAAAGAATTACACCGATTTTATTCGAACTGATAACAATCAGAAGATCAATAACTATATAAACGTATCAATAACTATATAAACTGTATTCCAAAATTCGCTGTATTCAAATTCAGCAAATGCTGAAAATCTATTAGTACACATTATGTAAATTGTACAATAGATTATTAGTGCTGGCAGTGAATTTTGGAACATAGCCATAATAAAAAGGTCATTAAATTTTTTATTTATGTAGGTATCTGGCACCCGACTTGAAGAAAAAGTTTTTTAAATACGCATTAAATAGAGCAGGACTAATTTTAGTTCTAAAACCAAAACGCAAAGCCATAAAAAAAAATTCAATGTAAGATTTCAAGGACTGTAAAATATTGATAAGCGTCACTCGCAGATGTATATCAAAATATTTTACAGTCCCCGAAATCTTATCTGCATTGAATCTTTTTGCGTCATCTTTTAGCTTCGTTTTGGCTCCGGAGCTCAAATTGGATAGGTCTGAAACAGAGCTAAATTTATACCCATTTGTATTGAGTCGTTCGGAAAGTTCGAGCCGATGTTGAAGGAAAATTGAAATGCAGAAAATTTTAATTTAATAAATGTAATTTAAATTTTTTAAAGTCGGCACGAACTTTTCGGACAACCCAATACTACCGTTCGTTTCATTTGTATAATACTTTAAGGGATTGAAAGAAAAAAATATTTTGAAAAAATATTAGCACCTCACTGATTCAACATCGTTTGTATCATATTCTGTTTCGTTTGTACCCTTAAGAGGACGATTATATCGAATTTTCAAAATATGGGATGAGAGTTAATTTCACCATTATTAAGATATTTTTAATCTGTAAACGGTGTTTCAGTATTTATACCCTCAAAGGAGTGATTATATTGAAATTTGGAAATACGGATAAGAACTAACTTCGCCATTTTTGAAGATATTTCAAATCTATAAACAGGTGCTGCTCCAGGATCGTTTATACCCATCGAAACCGATATAAACGTATACAAATAATACCGAAACAGTATTTACAGATTTTATTTAAAATATCTTAAAAGATGGCGACGTTAGCTTTTACTCCTATTTTGAAAATTCGATAATTACTCTCTTAAGAATACAAACAAAATGAAAATTGGTTCACATAGGTAGATTTTTTATTACGTCCTTCATTTTCGAAATATTTAAATCAAAATATTTGGCAAGACAAAAGTTCCATAAAGCTCGACGATGACGGTGTCGTAATTGCATGTGATATTTACTCGATTTATTTAACTATTTACTTTTTTTGTATATTTGGCATCACGAGTGCCACTGTGTACCGTCCTTTGATACTTTTCTTTCAAAATTACGAAAAAAGAACGTTTGTGTGATAAAGAACCAGTTTTACAAAGCTCAATAAACGTTACAACACAAGAGAATAATTAATGATTATCCAAAGCCAAATCCATTCAATTATCCTGCTTGCGAACGTTGCATTAACGACCATAGCGTTAGTCTCATACGCAAGATCTATTGTAAATGTCAGGCATTCGTAATAAATGCGTCGCTATTAATTAATATAATGCCAGAAGCAATCGCCGTTATACCATTCGCGCTGCATCGATCCTAATTTCGCATTCTCAAACGCTGTGTTTAGTTTAACGTAGTTTAAGCACTTTGTGTGTAATTTGCGATAAAAAAATTATTATTACGAATGATGCTACAACGTTTTAAATTTCAAGATTGTAAACGCACACCTGAAAATGTTAATGTTTTACTTAATGTTCTACATCGCCGCGCTTGTCTCATTAATAACCGTGAAAATATCGAAAATTTCAACATTGCTTTAGTTTTGCCAGAGAAAGTGATTTGATCAATTAATTTCAAGCCTAACTCGAAGATTAAATTAACTTACTAATGGCTTTTGAGGAGGATCGTGGTATTAATCGACGGTCAATTGTAAGACAATTTGCGCGAGCGTTTGCTGAACATGACCGAGATATTTGGCAGTTAAATAAAAGATATTACATGATACATCGATAGTAACACGTATTCTACTGAAGAAAGATTCGTTCCTTCTTTATCTTCTTTCAGAATATAGACTAAAATATCTACTGAAACCTAAAATGATTTATTTATTTAATTAGTCAAATCAACGTTAATTTGAATATTAATGTGTCGATGATGATCGATGTTCATGATTAGTCGATTTGTCATTTTCGACCTGATCATAAAAATTATTTTTATATTAATTCGGCAATTGCAAATATTTTTAAAATTTCATCTCTTGGTTAATTCTACATTGACGGAAAATCAGAAAACAAAGTACCTATATATGCATACGTTATAGAAAATTGGTAAACATTTTGAATATTTTTTGCGATAATAAAAAAATTTGTTTCAAACTTACAATTTTAAATTTATATCCCAAAAATAATTGAATTTTCGAAAAAAATAATACAATACAAAGATATTCAATTCATTGGATATTATCAAGAACTCAAAAATATCCGTTGCCATTAAAAAATTTTTTATTAATTTTATTAATTTTAGTAACAAAAACCAAAGATATTTAAGGTTATATTTAAGGTTACTTAACGTCATTGAAGAATGTTCCCCTACTTATTCTACAATTTTGATAATAGATGTTTTCCCTCAATCTCTAATCATTTTCGAAAAGAACTTTTTATCAGACTCACACACACACACACACACACACACACACACACACACACACACACACACACACACACACACACACACACACACACACACACACACAC
>NW_012130067.1:10445064-10448281 GCF_000143395.1 Atta cephalotes | reverse complement strand
TTCTACTCTCTCTCTCTCTCTCTCTCTCTCTCTCTCTCTCTCTCTCTCTCTCTCTCTTTCTCAATTTAAAAGAGAAAAATAAAATAGTAATTATTATTTTTTTCATTAGAGTAAAATTGTTATTTAATCATCCTTTTTAAAAAAAATTTTTATTTCTGTTAATGAAGAATTTTTATAAAATATCCATTGCATCTGTCATTAATATTTCTGTGTTAATGTTACTGTAAAAATTATAAAACAATTAAATTTATAATATAAAAATTTTTATTTTGTTTAATTTTCCTTTTTATAAAACTGGAAACAGGATTATAAAATAATTGCCTTGTGAAAATAAAAATTAAAAATATTATGAAAATTACTTCAAAATAAAGTTTACTTCAAAATAAAAAACAATTTTTTCGTCTACTTTTCATTTACAAATCAATAAATATTTTATCATCTCAATTAAAAAATATTCGATTCATATCAATATGACATTTTCCTCGACTGAAACTAACTATAAAATCTGATAAAGTATGCGTATTTTCTTTCGAAACGCTTTTTATAACACGATATATTCACCTAATAGCGATGAAGGTAAATTATGAAATTATGCATTGTGTGCAGAGTGCTGGATAAAGAGAGGACTTTGAGAGCTCCTCCTGCGAGGTTCCCTGAAGGTGGTTCACCGAGAATTTCACATGCCCTCACGCGTTTAAGTATGGCAGTTGCAAAATGTTTAAGAAATAGCTTCCTGTCTCCGTCGCATGTAGAATCTCCTTCTGAAAATTCCTCTTCTCCAGTGAACTTTCCTTACAACAGTTCTTTGAGAATCTACATCTCTTTTACATTCCTAGTCCTTTTCAAAATCCTTTAGCCCATTAAAAAAAATGTCAATTTGGACGTAAGGAAAATTATTAAATATTTAATTAAATAATGGCTTTTAGAATAAATTAAATAAATTAATAAAAGAAGATCATTAAAACTTGCATTGGTTCTTAATATGATAAACAATCTTTATAAAATGGTCGTTTAATAATAAACATACTTAATAATATACATAATAAACATATCTATAAATGTTTCGACTTTATATTAAACCGATCGTTTGCTTAATTATCTATTATTGAATACAAAGATTTTGGAAATTATATCATTGGTATGCCTCCTCCAGCACTTCGAACGATAATTCTCAATTGACGATTGCCTTTCACTTTATGTTTAATGTTCGTTCGATCTGGACGCATAGCTTATTAAAAATTTATTAAAAGCTTATTAAAAACGTTCTATTGTGTCCATCATGATTAACATTTTTTGCACAATAAGTTTGTGAACATTTCATAGTTGTGACGATAATACAGGTATACAAAATCTTTTATCTATTCATAATTAATTTTTATCTGTTTTATCAGTTTTTGATTTTATCGATTCTAATTTATTTTTATTTTATTCTTTATACTCACTTAATTTATCTTTTTACTATTTTATTTAATTTTTTTCGTTTTAAGTCTTTGTATTTATTTATATTGCAACGAATTTTAACCAATGGATCTAATAATATATGATTAATTTGTTTAATTTATTTATTTATAATCATGTGATCACTATAATTTAATTCGTCTGTCGAATTATATTATTTATGATTTTTGTGCATCAATTACAGCTATCAATGTAAATTACAATGAAAATGCATTCAATTAATGTTGCTAGAATTTTAAAGAAGTTATATTAGAGTATAATTGAAAAATTCCACTGAAATTTATTAATTTGACTCAAGCTGTAAACGGTGGTTCGTGACATATAAAAGTGTAAGCGTTACAGAATTATTATGTTCCATCTAATTTTATTGTTTAAAATTTCAAATTTCTCAGCGATATAGAAAAATAAATAAAACTAAGTTTATTCAAAATCGCCTGATCTGCAGTAATAAAATAGCATCAACGCGTGACTACTGAAGAGAAAATACTGTGTAAACATGATCGTATAGATAAACACGTACAGATAGACACAGACGTGAAGCGGTGACACATGACATACGCACACTTTAAACTAAGTAAGAGCGATTAAGATATTAAGTTTAAGAATGTTTTCTCGTCGACAACAGGAAATTAGTACAATAAATGCTAAATAACAGAACATAGTTTCTAATATTTATATCTGAGATCTGAGATCGGTCACAAATAATAGATCTAACGTAGGTAAATTCTGTCTAGACAAGAAAACGCATGTTTAATTAATAAAAGAGAAATCGATAATTAATAAAAAAGGGAAATACGAAAACTCACGTGAAGACAAGATGAATCATAATCAGATTGCTTGGAAGGGACGATAAATTATACTCTCTCCCTCCGAAACGGAGCAGATAAAACCAGAGCTAATTTGAAAGCGATCTTCCAGTAATTACTCGAGAAACAAAATCTTTCACTGATTCTACCAATTGAAATCCTCGATTTTCCAATTCGACACGTCCTACTCAACACTCTCCAAAAAAAGACTTATCTTATATGAACCGTAACACCGCGAGATTCTTCGGCTTGTATAAATCGCTAGTATAAGTCGTTTCTGTTAAGCGGGTACAAATCGTTTCTACTAAAGAGTTCAATTCGCAGAAGTAGAAATCGCTCCTACTGATCTGACAGTTCGACTTGTAACTCATTCAACTTTCAATGTAATCACGAAATTTTAGAGGCTTTTTAATTGAGTGATAAACATCACCATCTCTTCGGCCTCCGATATCTAGTGTCATACCATACAACATACCGACAGCAGAAAGTTGTAAGTCTCATGGATTATTATCTATTTGTCTCCGAAATTAAACTGACTCTCTCGCTAAAGAGCAAATAATTCATTAGTTTAAATAATATTCTCGAAATCGACGGAATCGGCAGAACAAATACTTTCCGCGCAACATCACCTCTTCTGAGGATGCTTTCACGATTGGCTCAAACTATCAATCCAGATGAAATCTGATCTGCTATTTCAGGGCAGTTCCCTAATGTTCATATCTCTTACCTACTTCGAATTTTTCCCTGTAGAATTTTTCTACAACCTCTTTCCTGTCATTTTTACTACACTCGACGAAATTGATTAATAAAATCATCGCCTCCGTCGCATATCTCTCTCTCTCTCTCTCTCTCTNTCATCATACTNTCTATCTCTATCTNATCATCTATATACATATATANACTATATATACATANANACTANATANACANACAAGTCTAGTACAGATANCACA
>NW_012130067.1:10435283-10445022 GCF_000143395.1 Atta cephalotes | reverse complement strand
TACTACTACTACTACTACTACTCTACTACTTACTTACTACTACTACTACTACTACTCTACTCTCTACTACTACTCTACTACTACTCTACTCTACTACTCTCTCTCTCTCTCTCTCTCTCTCTCTCTCTCTCTCTCTCTCTCTCTCTCTCTCTCTCTCTCTCTCTCTCTCTCTCTCTCTCTCTCTCTCTCTCTCTCTCTTTCTCTCTCTCTCGCTTTCACACGCACACACACGCACGCACACATACACACATTCACTTGCGATTGTCCGATTCTCTAAATATATAGTAAAATACTAAAAAATACATATACAGTGCCTGCCAAAAGTTCCCTGCCGACTGAATATCTTGAAAAGTAGTACATTCTTGAGAAAAATATTTTAGACAAAAAAATTGTACATGAAGAAAATTTTTTTTTAGACTTTACTCTAAAAATATGAGTTGTGAGACGATTAAATTTCAAAGAATTTTTATATAAATTTTAATATAAATTTCTCTCATTTATTAATGAAACTAAATAAAGTATAAAATAAGTTTGATTAATTTTATTGAAGTGCATGGTAAAAATTTTTAAAATATTGTACCATAACTACATATTTTCAGGATAAATTTTAAAAGAAAATTCTCTCCGTATAGAGTTTTAAAAGATCTATTTAATGATCTTATCAGTTTGATTTTAGATAGTGTCGCCAAGGTCATATCGATTTTTTAAAATTAAACACACAAAATTTAACATTATTTTTTTTATTTCAGAATCTAATAATCAATGTCAAAAGTTTTTCAAAACGCTAAAGTTCATTTTCGTTGAGTATCTTTCAAGTTATAATTAAAGCTTGAAAGTTACAGTATCGTCATTATTAGTTTTATCCAAGATGTCCGATCGACGACTAAAACTTCTTAAATGTTGTTCAGAATCATGCTCTGGATAGTTAAATTTGTTAAAATCAAGGATATTGGAGATAGTTTCTCATATTTTCATTTTTGCACTGCCATAGCACAAAAATACAGCAATATTGCAGCAATATTATACGTTGCAACAATATTGCTGTACTATTGGAATAAAAATTCATTCCCCTACAGCAACATTGTTACATATTGTAGCAATATTGCAGAGATTTTGCAGCAATATTGCTGCAAATGCTGTGCTGTTGTAAGTTTTTACATAAAAATAAAAATAAGAGAAATAATTTCTAATGACCTTGATAAATGTTATCCAGAGCATGATCCTGAATAATATTCAAGAGGTTTAGTCGTCGATCGAACATCTTGGATGATATTAATAATGGATCGATGTGAACCTGGCGCTCAACTTTATCAAAAATAAAAATTAATACTGCAGGCCGTTTGTACTTCGTTTATACTTGTTTATATCGATCATTATTTCGTTTGTACCTCGAACAGTTAAACAAAAAGTGAAAAATAAAAAATGGCCAGCGCGCAACTTTAAAATTTTTTAATTTCATTTATGCCATTCGAAAGAGAATCGTTTGTACCTGTTTGTATCTCTCTTACTTTCGTTTGTACCTTAAAGGGTTCGGAGATACAGCGCGTTTCAGTTTTTGCGTAACTTCTATGTAGCAAATTTAGCCAATTTTAAAGATATCAAAATGGGATCAATGGCATTCGAAAGAAAATCGTTTGTACTCGTTTGTATCTCTCTTACTTTCGTTTGTACCTCAAAGAGTTTGGAGATACAGCGCATTTCAGTTTTTGCGCAACTCCTATATAGTATCTTCGAATCCTTTAGTAATAGAGGTACAAACGGGTACAAACGATTCTCTTTCGAATGCCATTGGTCCCATTTCGATATCTTCAAAAATAACCGACTTACCCTCTTGACGCATTTATGAAACTTTGAAATCGCTGTATCTCCGAACCCTTTGAGGTACAAACGAAAGTAAGAGAGGTATAAACGGGTACAAACGAAGTAATGATCGGTACAAACAAGTACAAACGAAGTAATGATCGGTACAAACAAGTACAAACGGCCTGCAGTATTAATTTTTATTTTTGATAAAGTTGAGCGCCAGATTCGGTTAATAATAGCGGTAATTTTCTGATAATTTTCAAGTTTTATAACTAAAAAAGTATTTAATGAAAATGAACTTTATTGTAACGTTTTGAAAAGCTTTAACATCGACTATTAGATTCTAGAATCTAAATAGTGTCCAATTTAAAAACATCGAACTGACTTTGATTACTCCATCCAAGGTCAAACTGATAAAATCATTAAATAGATCTTTTTAAATCCTACAATTTTTGCCTAAAACATTTTTCTCAAAAATGCATACTTTCCAAGATATTCAATCGATCCATAATTTTTAATAGGCACAGTATATAAATATTGTATAAATGTAATTATATAGAACAATAATAATAAATTGCACAATCATGATGATATCTTAATAACAGCGCAAAAAAAACTTAATAAAATTACAAAACATAAACTTTATTTCAAGTTACAACGTTTTCGATAATGTACAAGTTCCTTTCATTTGTTTTAGAATATATTTGTATTTAGAATATATTGTAAATTAATCATAATCATAATTTAAATGATAAATGTTGAATATAAATCAAATTTTTAATTAATTATAGATTCTTCAAATATTGTAATACTCGTTTATTATTAGAATAAATTTTAGATGTTAGTATAATCCTCTCCTTACTTATCTTCGTCTCTCCAATCGATTCCAAAATTGATTTCCAAGAGTGTAGACATGACAAAGATCGAAATGCTAATATGTTTATTATTAAACGACAATTTTATATAAAGATTGTTAGTCACTAAAAATTATTAACTTTAACATTTTTTAATTTAATAAAACGTTATGTAATTATGTAATTATTTAATTGACTTTTGATACAATATATAAAGTAATACCATAATTACTTAAAACAAAAGCAAACTCTCTATCTCGCAATATTCTCTATCTTCTTTTTAGTATTACATTAAAGTAACTTTATAAGGAGTTCTTTTTAAAAAATAGTAAAGAGATACTTTTAGAAAAAATTATCATTATAAATTGTAACCTTTTATAATACAAATTATTACTTCTTCATAATAAATAAAATTATTTCATTTAAATATTGTTAAATGCAATTCATAAATTTCATTAAACTAAAATTTCCTAAAAATGTTTGGTACACAATTAATCCCTTAGCGAATATTTTTGGACTTTTTCGACGATCGAAATTGCTCATAAAACTTTCGAATTTGTAGCTATCGTTGAGGAGCGCGGAAAACCGTCGTAAACAAGAGTGGAGGAGAACATATTCTCGAAAAACAGCTCTCGACCATGACATAAAACTACTCTCGATCCATTAAGATTCCGGAAAGGGCAGGATACAAAAGATATTTCGAGACAGGATTAAGTCTCCTCCTGCTCCTTCGACCACTTCGCCTTTCCTTATTTTTCTTGCAAAATAAAAGCAACGTAAAGAAAAAAAATTACCGTGGCAATTGCGGTCTGAAATTCTTTACGAAATTATTTAAAAACTTTTTCTAAGTACACATATATGTAAAATGTGGCTTTTAAGAAAATCTAATATAATATCGACTTGCGTATTTTTGTGTTTCAACGGAATTTATTTTAGAATTTTTATTTTTTGTGCAAATATGATTATTTATCGAACAATTTACTATAAGGTAATTCGAAGGAAGATGTCACAAGAGGGAAGACGCCACTTTCTTTATAATTTTGTTATAGAACATGCGTTGACCGTAATGCGACCGACTGCGCAAAAGCGTGTGATAAATTGTTGCGCAGTTATCGGCAGAGATGAACATGTTCATGCCAGTTGATTGATAAAGATTATACAAAAAGATAGCTCGAATCATGCTCTTTGCATAATATTTAGTATGCTAATAGCTAAGATCTGTATTTCGATGCTTACTGTAAAATCGGGCAATGATATACAGTCTTAATCAATGTTCCCTGGAGGTTATGTGGATGATAGATTATAATTTGTAATATTCTTATATGCATAAGTTATTAATTGCAATAAATTGCAATTAAATATTCCTCTTACACTACACATAAGATGACAGTAAATACAAAATACAATTTTCCCTGCTTGAAATCGTCATTAAAACGATTTTATAAATTAAAATTTTGGATGCTTTATATAATTCGAAATATTTTAAGTTAATGAAATGCTGTTTAAACGAATGAAAATATGTCCAACTTACTTCCTAAATTACTATCTTTCATATTTCGTCAATTTATGTTTTATCATATCTTTATGTATTCTTATAGCTTTAACCCTTGATTATGGACTATAAGTAAAATAGCAAGTTTATATTGTCACATTATTTAGTTGTTTGTGACATCTTTTCTTCCATAGAAAGTGGCATCTTATCCGTATATATAAGGGAAAGATGACTTTTGTAGGATATGACATATTAATTTTTTTTAATAATATGGAACATCAAAAATTTAATTCATTGATTTGTGTGACTAAAGAAAGGTTGCTAGAATATAAATAATATTTTTTCATTCATTAATTCAATAACATTAAGAAGTTATTCAAGAAAAGTTTAAGTATAGCGTCTTCCCCCTAATGATCTTAAATATAAATGTAAGTTCAATATATAGGGTAACTGTGGTAATATATACCAATAAGGGGAATATGCCATTCATTTTATTTGACAGAATTATCAATTTGCAGCGCTTTTGTTAATATCATAGAATTGTTTACAATTGTGTACTTGACATGCTGCATAAGTATTATCAATTTCTTAGCAACAATATTATTTTTATATAGGTAAATATATAGCATAGTATATAAAAACGTGCATCTCATAACTTTTATAGTGTTTTATGCAAGTTATTATTCAAGCGTTACACAATATTTAGCTCGATTGGTTTGTTAATTGGTTAAATTAATATAGGTTAAAATATGGAAATATTTCAGTGCATTGTTTATCTCGTGCATTACGTTCATTCTAATTTTAAATTTTAATTATATTTTTTAAGTTTTTGTAATAAATAAAATAATATAATGTTATAAAATTACCACAACCATTTGTGACATTATCCCATGCTTAGTGGCATATTACTCACATGGTAACACATTACGTACTTTTTAACATTTTTGCATTTCTTTATTTCTAATAGTAAAAAATGAAAATATTTATTTGTTATTATGCTACTATATACAAGTAATACATAAAGGATGGAAGAAGGTCAGTATGTAAAAGTATTTTAAACTGAATAATTATACAAAAATCTAATTTCTTTTAAGTGTGGCATATTCCAGTTACTCTAGATATATAATTTGATATAAATGCTTAGATATTAATTCGCCTTCAACTATACTTAATGTAAAACTTAATAAATATAAGAAGAACGATTTAAAAAATAATAAAATAATAAAAAATATATATATATACATATATACATATATACATATATACATATATAATATACATATATACATATATAATAAAAATATAATTAAAGTAATTTTATGTTATTAGATATATATTAACTTAATATAATTATTTTAGCAAAAAAAAAAGAAAAGACAAATGAAAAGAGAGAAAAGAAGGAAGAAGAAGAAGGAAATAAAGTAAATTAATAAAAATAAATTTCTTTCGTATATGTTGACTTAGAGATAGACTTGAGAGATAGACTTGACTCGCAGAGAATCGAATCGATCGATTGCAATCTCCGATCTGGACTAATCTGGACCGCAATCACGCGAGAACACGATTTCCGCGGTGAGACTCGCGGTCGTATTCCGTAGAATACCATGCGTCGCTCGCATAGTTTTGCACAAATGGTATTCGATAATTAGCCACCGGATACTCTCCGAGTTTCTCACGGGAATCACCTATTCTGCTTCGATTTCTGGTTCTTTCCGTAATCGTCTCCGCTTGAGATTTACGCCAATGTTCCATCGATTTTCCAAATGTTCGCATTATTCTCCTTTCACATTAATTTAAATCTTTTAGAAAATTAGAAAAGATCTACTGAAATATCTTATAAAATTTCGCTCTCTTATTCTAAAAAATGACATAACTCAAAAAAAGTAATTGTCAAATTATTATCATGAATGAAGTAATATTAATTATGGTGTCAATCATAGATTAGTTAAAACTTTATAAAAAATTGTCAAATTCAAAATCGTCTAATTCAAAAAGAATAATTTTTTAAGAATTTTAAAACGAAAATAACAAAAATTATATTTGATCATGTTAAGAACATAGGTATCCTTTATGCCAATATTATTTAATCAGGCAATAATTTTCTCAAGTCTAGTTAACTTAGATTTTTTAAAATAGATTTTTTTTCGAGAAAATTTCTTTGAGTTATGTCATTTTTTTAAATAAGGGGGTAATTTGTTTGTGGATGATTCAAACTTTATAAATTGAGCGATTTTACCTTTCAAACTTTTCGTTGTAAACTGCACATACGAGTTTTTTTCAAATTATACTTCGACTTTATGCAAATTTTTGAAAGGCTCAATCGTCAATTGTATGCTACAAATCTTTGTTTGAAATTATCTATCAAGCTTCTACAAATTTTTTGCTAATTAAAGTTAGATTTTAAGAGAACCTTTTTTGTGAATTGCGCACCGATTTTATGATAATTTTCTGTGAAACCCTTTACCAAGCACTTTATGTGAATCTTTCGCAATTTATTCGTTGATTTATTCTCGTGCCATTATTTTTTTTTATCAGGTAACCTTCAATATTACGTGAGAATTGTTGAATTATTCATTGAATGTATTCGAGAGAATTATTCATTTCAATTAGATCATTTCATGAGAACGTGTTAATCATTTTATTTATAATTTTAATGAGTTTTAATCCCTGATCCAGCATTTAATTCCTAACACATGTTATTTCATCGTTTATTTTGGGCAAAGAATTTCATTTGGAAAATTCAATCTATCATTCCTTCCATTCTCTATAATTTCGTGACGTTTAAAGATCATTAATGTCAAAAAAAACGTGGTTCAATGTCATGAAAGACCATCACAAAACGGTGCATTCGTTCTTCTTGGATGAAATTTTAATCCAATTAGAACCACCAATCTTTATCCCTCATCTTCCTTTTCATCCCGCCCTTCGCATTCGATTTTGCTAAAATCGAGCTAAAATCAATAAGCGTCGAACTATGAAAACGAACACTTCAGCAGCTCAGAAATAATAATTTGCCGTTCTGATCGTATATAATAAAACATAATATTAAGATAACATATAAAACATATAAATGAAGCGCGATGGAACATACTTAAAATGAAAAGAAGATATTTGAGAACCATATCTTTTGCTATAAAAGAAAGTGAAAAATATGAAAGAAAAAAGGATGTTCAAGATTTGAACAACAATCTCTAAAAAGAGATTTTCTCTTGGTTTAGCTTGTTTTTCTTATTAAAGCATTGCTGATATAGAACTCGTTTCAGCTTACATTATGTCTACAATTTTATTAATAGCGGCAAAGGTAATGGCGACATGGTCTGGAATAGACCGAGATTTATAAAAGTACACAACAAATAATTTCATTCACACAGAACTGGTTACGTTTCTTCGACTGATAACTTTCGATAATAGCGTTTTATATTTTTACCTATTTGCAGTTCATATTTTGCAAACGCATAGCACTTTCTATTTATTTTTAATATTTAGAAGTTTAATCGAAATGAGTGATTTTAGAAAATAGATTTTGCATTGTAAAATTGAGAGCTATTATAAAATAATAAAAAAATATTATAAATAAATTTAAAAACAAAATATTTTTTCTACTTTTTAAAAATAATATCTTTTGATAGTGATAATATCTTGATCAAAAAGTTCCCGGAAAATTCAGAAAATTCAAAATACAGTTTTATTCATCAAAAATAATATTGTCCCCTTCAAAGTACCCATCGACTGCAACGCACTTATGCCAGCGCTTGATCCAGCTCTCGAAACATTTCTGGAACTCTATTGTCGGTATAGCCACCAGAACCATCTTCGATTTTTCCATTACCTTCTTTCGGCTGTTAAAACGCGTAATGGTTTTTTGACTCGATCGAACAGAAAAAAATCAGTTTCCCAACATTTCCAATGGTATTTTCATACCATTGAATCCATTTTTAACGCAAAATTTAATACAAACTCGTTGTTGCAAATTCAACTCCATTTTTAAAACTGTAAAAATCGAAAGTATGTGCAGAGATAGATGTACTCAAGACGGCGTAACTTTTACAAATGTCAAGCTATGGTGATAAAATTTGGTGGGAATGTCAATGATGTGGCAACCTAACCAAAAAAATAGAATTCAAATCAGCGACTCACCTGGTGATAATTTCGGAAACTTTTTGATCAAGGTGGTATGTCATATACCATTATTATCAATATTATAACAAAAAAATTTCATTTACGTGCCTTATTAATATTTTATATACACATGCACAAGGAAAATTCTCGTTTTAAAAGTCATACGTAAAGAACTTAAACAAAATAAAAAGATTGCTCAAACAAAATTTCGTATTTTTAAAGGGAAAATATGCATACCTACAATAAATTTGTTATATTGTGTATTTCTTAAAAATTAACGTTATCGGTATTGTAAATGAATATAATTTTTCTTACATAATACGATCCCTCTAGTCATTTTAAAAATAGTAGAGTATTAAGATAATTAAAAAAAATAAACCAATAATTTACGAAATATTTCATATATTCTGACTTATTTTAACATAAAATATGAATATCTCGCAAAACATTTTTGAATTTTCTTAACTTCCTTAATATTTTTATACACGAAATAATAAGAATAGAATCAATATAAAGAAAACATACAGTTATTTTATAAAACAATTCAAGATGCCTCCAGATAATATGGTCAATGTATACCAACATGAGCAAATATACACATATATACGACATACATAATTATCCATATTAAACGTAGATCAATATTTAGCAAATGTGTGCGAAGTTGGCCTTTATATTGTAATCATTTTATATATAAAATTATTAACTGCTTTGAAGCATATATTTTTTTGTTTTACACAAATTCTCTGAAACTTGATATACAAAGGATTTATCGAATTGTTAATTGAATATGGAATCAAATTTTGAATATTTCAAAAATTCAAAATGGCACCACTAATGCACTGAACATACAAAAATAGACTCAGTTACTTACAATTGGATACTTGAGAATTTTTAGGACTTCACTGATGACAAAATAAAAATTCAAAAATTAAGAATATATCAAATTCAAAATGCAAAAAATTAGTCAGCACAAGTGATCCATTTGAATAGGAAAAATATCCATCTTCTTAAGTTTTTTATATTATAAGTTAGCATAATTTGTTCGAAATAAATTCAAAAACAGTTTCTGTCCGATAGTCAACGAAGAAAAACAATATTAAATCTCATAGAACTGTACATATGAGAGAACACAACCAATAGGAAATAAATGCCTTTAACGGCATTTCTCTCTCTGAATTTTAAGTACTCTTGTATAATTCTGTGTGATTATACATACAATAGGAGGGTCATTTGAAAAGTTTTGAGCCCCAACATGAAGATGGCATTATTCGTCAAAACCATTCTAGAGAGATTTAAGGAAGAGTGGAGAGGATTTAGTCGGAAGCCGCCGTTCGTTGGAATGAGTAGGAGATATGGCAGAAGCGTGATGGAATATAAGTTGTTGCACACACTAATATTGTATTACATTAGTATTATGTGTATATATATATATATATATATATATATATATATATATATATATATATAC
>NW_012130067.1:10428363-10431923 GCF_000143395.1 Atta cephalotes | reverse complement strand
AAAAAATATTTAAAATTTATAAAATTTATAATTATAAATATAGAATTTATAAATATATTATAATTTTATAGACAAAGAGATACGCTTAAAAAGATGGAGCGATTTCTGCATAGTTTCATGAAATCTGTAATATATATATTGCGTAATATATATAGTGCGCGCGAAAAAGGATGTATTTAACTATAGCTTTATCATATCAAATGACAAATAACAAAGATATCGTATCATACTGTTGATAAAAGACATAACTTCAGTTCAACATTGATTTAGATTATGTTAGAATTTATCTTATGCAGCATTTCAATGTTTTGCATTCACAAAATAACGTGTACACGCGCACTGTTAATTACATTTTCGTGTCACTTACAGTACATTAACAATATTCCAAGAAGCTACCGAAGGAATGCACGAGAACATTTATCATGTGCAAAGTAATATACCGTATTTTCTTTAATTAAATCAAAATATTATCTTATCATTCAAATAAACAGAAAAATATATGATATATTTCAATATCATCTCAATATAAAATTTTTCGATAAAATAATAATTATTAATAAAAACAATTTGCTCTTTTTACTTATACTTTTTGCACTGCTTCCGTGTAAATCTACTAATTACATACGAACATACGAATTATCGCAATGCTTTCAACATTATCATTCATTATTTTTCACTATTAATTACCAAAACAAGGGAAAATGTGAAGCTCGAATGTAAAACTCGAACAATCTTTGTAAACATCTTACGATAAGTTATAACGGGTGCTCCGTCAGCAAAGACACGACGTGTACTGATCGGACGCATGCGTCGCATCACGTCGCGTCGTGTTGCACGTGGCGGTAATCGTCAGCTGTTGGGCGTCAACAAGTCCCGCTAGAAATGGGAGTAAGAATCGGTTACCACAAGTTACCAACGGTATGAACGGAATCAGTGTTGCCAGTATAAGCGATTCTTCGTCAATTGGGTTACTTCAGAGTATCGATCATGTAACTTTTTTCCTTAGATGAAAACGTGAAAAGTAAAAATTTTTATGTATATACTTATGTACATGTATACACATAAATACAAAACATTTTCACTTTTTACATTTCTGCTTTAAAAAATTACATGATAAAGATATCCATTATTTTGCGACTAAAATTTGAAATTTTACGTTTTTTTTAGGCTACTGAGCATAGACCAAGCATAACAGGCATAATTGGGCTATTTCTATTTATTATATTAAAAAATGTTTTCAGTAACGGTAATTTATTAATTTTGAAAAAAATAATTTCTACGTTAGCATTTCTAGCAGATCTGAAATTGACTTTGGAGATCTGTGTGATGAGAGTGCAAAACATTTTGATCGGTATTTAGTCCGTTCTTAATTTCAAAATCGTCTTAAGCAATCGTCTTAAGAGTCTTATGATATTAGGTGTACAACTTTGCTTTCGCCGTTTTTTTTCCGAAATTCGAGGCTTTATTGTAAAAAACTGGTTATACATTTATGATTCAAAGTATTATCCATCGCTGGCCACTACTTTCTCCCATCTTTCGGGTAGCGTACGAATTCCGCGTCGAAAAAACTGGTCATCTTTTGAGGCTATCCACGAATCGATCCAATTTTTTACTTCTTCATAAGACCGGAAGTGCTGGTCAGCCAGGCCGTGTTGATCGAAACAAGTGATAGTCAGAGGGAGCAACGTCTGGAGAATACGGCGGGTGGGGTAGGACTTCCCATTTCAACGTTTCCAAGTATGTCTTGACCACTTTCGCAACATGGGGTCGAGCATTGTCATGCTGCAAAAAATCACTTTATCGTGTCTCTCATTGTATTGCGGCCGTTTGTCTTTCAATGCTCGGTTCAAACGCATCAATTGCGTTCGATACCGATCGCCTGTGATTGTTTCAGTCGATTTTAACAGTTCATAATACACTACACCGAGCTGGTCCACCAAATTCAGAGCATGACCTTGGACATCAAAATCACCGTTCTTGAAACGTTGAAACCACTCACGTTCTTTCACTAATAGTGGCCTCATCATAAGTATTTGAGAGCATTCGATGAGCCTCAGCCGCAGATTTCTTCATAGCAAGCAAAAATTAAAACCTCCCGCAAATGACGAGAATTTGGCTCGTAAACTGACATTTTCAATCGAGAATAGCTTTATGCAGACACAAATCGATTAATGTTTTTATGGGGTTATGTTGACAGATGCCCAAGTTTATTGTATGACGTCTATGATCTATTTATTTCGACCACCACTTATCGCTAAAGCCATCTATATCTATAAAACGGCGGAAACAAAGTTGTACACCTAATACTAATACAGCTGTTTGATTGATTCTTATAACATAATATTAGGTTCGCGTTACTTGCACTTTCTGCACTTAGCATTCTTTGCTTTCCCTTTCTTCAATGCTCGAGTATCTATTTCTCATAAATTTAGTGCAAACATTTGTCGGGCATAACGCAAACAGACCTAATAGCTTAAAATCATCTTGAGACTTGAGCAATGTCAATGAATATTGTCTCTTGATATGTTAAGTATAAGGTCTGTTTTTTATGGTTGAGCTATAGTTGAGAATATAATAGTTGAGCTATAGTTGAGAATATAGTATATACTCTAAAGAATCAATCATATAATTTTTTTCTTAGAGCAAAAACGAGAAAAGTGAAAATTTTTCATATGTATATGTACATAACAATTTTCACTTTTCACGTTTTAGAGAAAAAAATTATATAATCGATATCCTGGAATTTAAATTAAAATAGGTACGTTTAATATATATCTAAAGTGAGAAAAAAGTTCTAGTGCAGTTTAGTGCAGAAAGCCTCGATTTTTTACCTTTTGCTAAGAATTAGAAAAAGACGAAGAATAAGTTGAATCAAGATTAAAGTTAATTTACATTGATAGAAACAGATATTGATCAATTAATTATATTAACTCATGTTGATAAAAGCTGTCTACGAATCGATCTTACCAAGGTCCTCTTTCATCAATTTCTGATTAACATAATCGATGATCACACATAACTCGCAGAAGAGCCAACAGCAGTTTAATGTAAACAGTTTAATGTATTAGAACGTTTCTTTTCTCTTCCTCTATTGAAACAAACTGTATTTAATCCTTATGTTGATCTGATATGAGTCATCGATTAGCGTTAATAATTGGAGTTAGTGAAAGAGATCCAATTCCGATTAGCTTAATTGGCTAATTTTGGAAATGCCAATTACAAAATTGAAAACATCAAAATTTGCAAATTATGATTTATTTATGTAAAATATAATGCTTTAAATTAATAATTAAATAATACTTTTAATTAAAATAAATAATTTTATTTATAAAATAAATAATTTTAGTATTTTGATATTATACTCATACGGCAATAACAATATATATATATATATATACATATATATATATATATATATATATATATATATATATTATATATATGTATGTATATTACATTAGTTCTTACAGCTGTCAGATACTAAATTTTGTAGTTCTAATTTGATAGTTCTAGTAAAATTTAAATCGATCGAACTATACAAAAGTGAAATCGANATAATT
>NW_012130067.1:10425562-10428343 GCF_000143395.1 Atta cephalotes | reverse complement strand
GTAGACGTAGGAGTAGTAAGTTAGTTAGTTAGTAGTACTACTATATATATATACTATATATATATATATATATATATATATATATATATATATATATATATATATATATATATATACGTACATGCATACATGCACATTTGCGGAAATTGAACTATAAATGATCGAACCAATCAGAGAAGAGAAACGCTATCCGCTTCACTCTCTCTTAATTCTCTCTGAACCATTCTGGTACTACAATCGTACATATTTTGAAAGATATCTGCGAAAATTGTGGCCATTGTGGACGCTCAATTGTTTGACAGTCATTTGTGCCAGTCAATGTAATTGTTTTTAAAAATGGAAAAAATCGAATATTGATGATAATAAAATATTATTCATAACAAAAATTTACGAATTGTGGTTTGAATTAATTAACTACTTATCGCATTCATCAGATCTGATCCTCAACAACTTTTTCTTGTTTCCTAGGCTCAAAGTTAAGTTCGGAGGACACAACTTTTCATTAAACAAAACCACTGCCATCGATTGGCACAAATAACTTTCAAACAACTGAGCGTTCAAAATGGCTATAATTTTCACAGGTATTTTGCAAAACATGTATGATTGTAGTACCAGAATAGTTTTGACGAGTCACCTATGTCATCTTCATGTTGAGACTCAAAACTTTTCAAACGACTACAGTCCTTTAAACTGCGCACCGAAATAATTTTTTTAGTTTTGAAATGCAAACTCTATTAAACTAGCAGTAATATCACGAATTAAATTGAGCATTTTAAAACTAGCATTTTAACAATTCGATGTTCTTATGATCTTAACATGATAAAATGATATATTAAAATCTGATTCCTTCAAGGAGATCCCTAGACTAATCACAGTGTAAGTAAAACTTATGCACAGACAATTTACGTGTCATTGACACATTACTATATATTACTATTTTATTTCAATATCTCACTCATGTTACACATACACAGAAAAGACCCGCTATAAAATTTCATAGGAAAAAATAATCCTGATTAAATTGTTTCGTTATTATAATTTTTATATTATTATAATTTTATATTATAATATATTTATATTATTATAATTTTTACGATTCTAAACACACATTTCCTTTGCCATATTTACATACAGTTAACAAATAAAAAGAATAAAAGATATAGAGCTTTCAAATCACAGAATCTAAGTGCCGCCATATTTTCTTAAGATAACTTGATGCTTTTTTTTATGTATATATAATATTTTATATATTTAATAGGTATATTTTATTATGAAATTCGGATCCCAATTGTTGATTGAGTCTACTTATGGTATAAGAATACAAGATATTCTCAAGGATATGCAGTCATCTTGAACATGAATGGTTGCTCTTTGACCAATTAAAACGTGGCTCCAAATGTAAAAAGAAACCTGAGGTCAGTTCGCATTTGCTTAAAATCTCCAAACATTTTTTAACTTAAAATGAGATAGATATATATTTGGGCGTTGAAAAGAGAAAAAGCAAAGACGCTGAGTAAAAAGTGCAAGCGAACAAAGAGCAAGCTAACCTCTGAGATTATTACCATGTGCATTCTACTAACTTTGGGGTAAGCATTTGATTGGTTGTTTTGATTTAGTCTGCCGTCACTATGCACAATAAAATATCTCATATTCTTATATAATATTTATGATTAGAATTTGATCGATTCAGCCGTAATTGAGATAATCTTGAGACAAAATAATTCATCAATTTGCGAAAAGATACGGCCGGTCTCGTCGCTACGCGTGTAACGCCATAATACTATCATATTTCCTGACATACGAATGTATTCTTGAATGTGAGAGTTCTGTATGCGTATGTGCATATGACGCAATATAAACACACAACATCAATATATGCAAACAATATATCATAAATAAATATAAACAATATATCACGATATCAATATATGCAAACATTTCGAGCCTTGTTTTAGGTTAGTGTATTACAGATACTTGCAATAATGAGGAATAAGATAATTCGGATTTCTTTTCACAAGTTAAAAGTTCGAAAAAAAATCGTTAAAGTAGCGGTGGGCAAAGTTAAAAAGTTTGTGATCAAATAAAAAATACAAGTTTAAATTGAAAGTTAAAAAAAAATTGTTCGAATAAGTTAAGTATAAATGTATATAAATCTAAAAAGTCATAAATTATTATATAAACTATTAACAATTACAATCTAGATTTTTAAAGTCACATAAATCATGGAAAAAAAGAGAAATATAAGAGATCGAACAGATGAATACTTAATATGTTTGCGTATTGGGTATTGATATTTTCACATTTTTTAATTTCTATTATTTTTACTTATACTTGCATAAATATATAGCTTATAGTGGCAATCTATTTTTTTCGATTCATTCTTGTATAATATATAGTTTAAAAAGGGCATTAACAACTTTGCTATTAGGTGTACAACTTTGTTTCCGCCGTTTTCCTAGATGGCTTTAGCGGTAAGTGGTGGTCGAAATAAATAGATCATAGACGTCATACAATAAACTTGGGCATCTGTCAACATAACCCCATAAAAACATAGTCGATTTGTGTCTGCATAAAGTTATTCTCGATTGAAAACGTCAGTTTACGAGCCAAATTCTCGTCATTTGCTGGAGGTTTTAATTTTTTGCTTCAATATGAAGAAATCTGCGGCTGAGGCTCATCGAATGCTCTCAAATACTTATGGTGAGGCCTTATTAGTGAAAAAACGTGTCGTGAGTGGTTTCAACGCTTCAAGAACGGTGATTTTGACGTCCAAGGTCATGC
>NW_012130067.1:10418518-10422826 GCF_000143395.1 Atta cephalotes | reverse complement strand
GTATATTACATTAGTCTTTACAGCTGTCAGATCAAATTTTGTAGTTCAATTTTGATAGTTCTGAAATTAAATCGATCGACTAATCAAAAGTGAAATCGACATAATTAAGAATCTAGGAAATCTAGAACACGTAGGATTTGGATTACATGAATTAGGTGACATTATTTCTAGAAATATTGCTATTGAGTGGAATTGCGATCTGTTGTCTACAAGTTGTTGGGACAAAGCTAGATTTCATCGAAGAAATAAACAAGAAAGAGAGATTAATATCTTAAAAAAATTTAGGCATCGAAAGATTTAAGAATTCAAAAAAAATTTTTATTAAAACATTTATCAGACAAAATTTTTACGAATGAAATAATTATTGTATCATCAAAACTTAATTTAAGTTCTCTTATATTTTTATACTTTTCGTGAACGTATAAGAGTGTAAAATGTTATATTTGATATATAATGATGAAGAAATTTAACGATAAAGTAAACTTTTGTTTATGAAAATTTTCAACAATGAATATGTTATAAATTCATGACAACATTAATCCTACCAAGTAAGTTTGAGAAGTTCAAACGACAGTGCGATGAGAGTGCAACAAATTGAAGGAGAAACTTCACAACAAAGAGACTCAGTGAACGAATACTTATAAATAGATTTAAAAGAAGGAAGATATAGAAAGAACATGGAGAAAAGAAAAAGAACGAAGAGTAAAAATATACATGCGCACACAAAGCTAGATCGAAAATAAGAAAAAAAGCAAAGAAAAGAGAAGGCAAGATAAGAAGAAAAGGAGAGAACATGAGAAAATATAAAAAGAAATGAAGGACGGAAAAAAGAGAATAATATAAAACAGAGATGATGTAAGAAGACAAGAGAAAAGGAAAGACAAGGACAAGATAAATGAAGGCTAATAGAGATTCTTACGCAACTCGTTTCGTAACAAACGCTACAGAGTCTGTATACACAGGTGTACAGTATATGGTTAGAAAGGATATCATTCTTGTGCAAATTAAAGTTTCACTTTCACCTACCTATCGAATATTTTAGAATATTTATTTCTCAATACTGTAAAATTATTTTTACGCATTTTTGTTTATTGAACACTTTCATGCAAAAATACAAATTAACACAAAGAAAAGTGAATTGTACACATAATTGAGTCAACTATATATATTTTAATTTTAAATCGATTACGACAAAAATAAAAGATGAAGATGATTCCTTTTGGACATAAGCTAATTCATTATTCCATCTATGACGTATATCTTTATGTATTAAATTTACTAATAAAAACCAGTAATCATTAGCAAAGGTGTTGTGAAAGTGAAGAATATGTTGACTGTTAAATTATTTACTTGATAACTTTATTTCTATAAATATAATATTTTTATGCGAAATAAATATTGAATTAATATTTCCTTATTAACATATTATAATGATTGTAATCTGCTTCTTTTCTATAATATGAAGACTGATACAAAAGAAAATAGGTTTCAATATTAAATGAATAACAATAGTAAAAAAATAATATTTTTTGATATATTTTAGATAAATATTTGTGCATAATAGATATTTACAGTAATAATTTTTATGATAAAATTCAAGTATTTTCCGATCTTTCCAATTAGAACTTCCTCCTTGCTATCGTATACTTTTGCAATAATCGATTTTGCAGTAATGCATAAGCAAATAACATTTTAGGCTATATATAGATGATAGGATCTAATAGGATTCCGTGGTTTGCGTAGATTCCGCTAAAAGCCTCCAAACCAGTGGGCTACTATTGCATTATCTGACACATTATTATGCAACCCGCAGCAAGTAGGGAATAAAACCGTGTAGATTTTGTTTATCACTTTATGTACTGCTGACACTATATGTATGCCACGTTCAGAAATTTATAATCAAAGAAATAAATATTATTACCTTTTTTTATGTGACTATTATGGAAGTATTTTCAATGTTATTTTCATACTTTCACAATCTCTCGGAAAATTGAAACATTAACATATGTGTATTATATATATATATTTTTATTAATATATAAATATATACACATGAATATTGATTTATTGATTGAAGTTTATACAAATTATAAACGTTTATATTTACATACATTATATATTAAAAAAATAGATTTACGTATATACATTTATATATTTTTTATTATATGAAATATAAGTACGATATATACAATATATTAATTTAATTATGAGTTCTATCTTTCTCACCTGAAACTTTGATTTATTTATCCTATTTGAGCTGTTCGAATTGTCAAATTCCATCCTCATTTATAAAGACCATATTTTTCGATTTTAATATGGTCGCTATCAAGGAACGAATTGTCCTGAATTTACAAAAGACGAAGGAGATTCGAATTTTTGACTTCTGTCTCTAAAATTCGTTCCCGAAGGAAATATGGTGCAAATTCCGAAGAAAGAAACTTAATGAGATAATAAAATATTCTTAAAGATACATTTTCTTACAATGGATTTATATTTTACAAAATGACAAAATGATATTAATTATTTATGCTTTCTTTTTTATGTACAAGTTAAATTACAACAAAAAAATATTATATATACCTATTCTGATAATTAAACAATGCGCATTGTATCGATCATGCCGATAAGCTGTAATATAGTTCGACAGTTTATTATTACAGTTATCTTATTGTTAGATGATATGAATATGACCGGAAGTGACTGCATCTTCTACATCTTGAACATATCAAAATGCATAGACAGGAGAATCATAATAAATCTTAAAAGATGTTAACTCATAATCGCTAAGATCATCATGAGATAAATTTGTTTCTCATACCTTGCTAAGCATATCGATACTTTCGTTTTTGAAAATACTTACAAATTTACTTTGATTCAAAATAAAAATACCATACAAGCCAACATAAGAGAGCTAGATTGTAAGAACGTTTCGATTGTAAGAATATTTCCATTTCTTTCTATTGCTCTAATTCCTCGCAAAAATAAAAAAATTATTTATAGAATATCCCCAGTCACATTAAAAAGATGTAATAATTCTGAATACATCAATCTCGATAATTAGATACATGTGATTTGCAGAAAAAATTTCTATTACAATTATTAAATTAATTATATCATTTGAGAGAGAATTTTATTATAATTTATTATTATAATAACATTTTATATTATTGAAATAGTATTTTATTATTATAATTTTAATAATAATTCTGTACTATTTTAACTTTATCATTATAATTTATTATTACAAAATTTAATTAACATTATAATAATTTATTTTATCATTATAATTTATCTATCTTTAATCGCATAAAATTATAATTTTTGGCGACTATAAAAAATGTTTATTAAATTAAATGGAAAATATTATTATTATTTATTCTTTTTATTTTGCTATTACATTTTCAATAAGTTCATATCTTGATATATAGAATCTAACGTACTATTTTCAAGAAATAAAATATATCAAGTATGAACAGCGATTATTTTTGACTTATCAAAAGATCGGCTCAATACTGCAATAATACATTGAAATAGTAATACCACATTAAGGATAAGATCGAGCGTTAGAAATTTGGTCTCAACAATTGTTAAGAATCAGAAGAGCGAGAGGGTAGTACAGAGATGATAGGCAAGCAAGGATAAAATCCTTAATTGAAACATGGCGACGGCCGGTGTCAGATTGCAATTTCGTGTGATGGGACCAGTTAAACTCACGAACATAATTGCCGAAGTTGCCAGCAGCTCGTGGAACATCATTGTTACCGGTGCAAGACAATGCCTGGATGCTACCTATTACAACTTCCGGGTCATTCATCTGCCTCCTCTTTATCCCTATCCTACCCATCCGTCGGTCTGTCAGCTCTTGCCACCGTGAGTAGATCGTAATGCAGCAATCTGGATTAATTTTGATGAAATTTGAATGAAGAAGCAGTGACCAACTCTGTGAAAGTTGACTTTGCGAAAGCTGTTCAGGGTTCATCGCTTATAATTAATTCCATGGAAATCTTATGAATTTCAATTAACATTATCGTGTTAGCTGTGGATAATAAGTTGTCGAAAATCCGAATTATTAATTTTACGTTCTTTATTTCTTAGGTGAATCCCATTGTAGGTTTCGTTAATTTTATGCGTAATTGACCAATGTAGGTAACATCAATGCGCAATATGAGTCATATCACTAAAATTGCAATATTCATATAACAGAGAATTTTTTCAGAAAACATTCTTCACATTTGTCAAAACTATTGGGAGTACAAATTAGTTCGGTCCGTTTCCCTAAAGATAGCTCCAGTTGTTGTGAATGGTTCA
>NW_012130067.1:10406742-10415384 GCF_000143395.1 Atta cephalotes | reverse complement strand
TTAACCAAGCAGTATTTGCGGGAGGTTTGATTTTCTGCTTTAATTGGAAGAAAAGTGCGGCTGAAGCCCATCGAAGTTTATGGTAACACTGCTCCAACTGATAAATCATGTAGGGAATGATTTCGACGTTTCAAGGATGGAGATTTCGACGTTGAAGACAAACCTCTGGACAGCCAAAAAAATTAGAAGACAAAGAATTAGAGGCATTATTCGAAAAAGATCAGAGTCAAACGCAAGAGGAGTTTGTAAAATTATTGGGGGTAACTCAACAAGCCGTTTCTGTACGATTGAGAGCCATGGGAAATAATTCAAAAACAAGAAAATTGGGTGCCTTATGAATCGAAATCGAGAGATGTTGAAAGGCGATTTTCACTTGCGGACAGCTGACAACAGAGAAAAGGTTTTTTGCATCGGATTGTGACTGGAGATGAGAAGTGGATATTCTACGACAACCCCAAGAAGAAAAAATACTACGCTAAGCCCAGTCAATCGTTGTCATCAACCTCATCACGGCCGATCATTCATGGTTCGAAGATCATGCTCTGTATTTCGTGGGACCAAAAGGGTCTTGTTTACTAGCTGCTAAAACCTGGCGATTCCATTACGGGCAATCGGTATCGGCTACAATTGATTCGTTTGAGCTGTGCATTACGAGAAAAACGGCCGGAATACGAGCAAAGATATGATAAAGTTTTTCTTCTTCATGACAACGCTCGGCCTCATGACAACGCTCGGCCTCGGTCGCTAAAGTCGTAAAAAAATATTTGAAAACGCTCAAATGGGATGTTTTACCGCACCCATATTCTCCGGACATTGTTCCTTCTAATTACTGGCTGTTCCGAAGGATGCAGCACGATTTGACAAGTCACCGGTTCATTTCTTTCGCAGAAATCGAAAATTGGCTCCAAAATTGGATCGCCTCCAAAGACGAGTCATTTTTTCGAGATGGAATTCGAAAATTGCCTGAGAGATGGGAAAAAGTAGTAGGCAGCGATGGACAATACTTTAATTGATCTGTTTAATTGATCTGATTGATCTGTTCATTCATTTTGTTTTGAAATAAATGCACAAAAAAACGGACTGAACTAATTTGCACTCCCAATATAAAATGTTATTTTTGACATAAGTATACGACAAGAAGTTCGATGAATTTCTCTATTGTCAAGCATAGCTTTGATTTATTCGAACGTATTCAAAAAATATTTTGCATTGGCCTATAATTTGTTTCTACGTCTAGCAAATCCTTATCAACTGTTTTATTTCCGACGCGATTTTCAAGATTCAAAGAAACGGTCATTTTTAGCGCAAATTGGAATTTAGGACGCGAGTTCGCTTTTATCGGCACAAAAGCTTCGAAAAGGTCACGCACTTTCGTCGCGGCAATCAGGTTAATGGAATATCATCTGGGCTATTTTATCTTTCATATCGTTTTAACAATCGTTCCAAGCATTCTTAATAACGAAAAACGTTATGCACGGAAACTTTTTTGGCTGATTGAATTGATCTGCTTTTAGAATGAATATAATTACGCCTTTATATAAATTGCTAATGCGCGCCATTTTATTTCTACTAATCTAGAAAAATATAATTCTTAATGATATGACACATTTCAAGAAGTGGAAAAAAGAAAGGCAGAAAAGAGAGAGAATCAAAATTGTTCTCAGTCAAATCTAGAAAAGTGAAGAAAATGCTGCATTAAACCAAAATCTCTTGAGCTTCCCATCGACCCCATAAATAACATTTATCCTCAATTAGGGGGGCTCTTCCATTCTAATTCGTGAGCTTTATTATACAAGCGCATTATTACTTGAGCATGTGCATTGCGGAAACTATCCCATTTTACCTCGTTCTTCCTTCCTATCCGGCGCTTTGCTTTTTCTATAATCCTCGGGTTACACTCGCAAGCTCTCAACACATGCTACAGCTTCTGCCTGTTCTTAAACTCGCCATAATTAATATTTCTTTTTTTTTATTATTATATCTCGATTTACATCAAAATTTGCGGCTAATCAGCGGGAGGGAACCTCCTTTGCTTTGAAATTTGATATATCGTATGCTTTTCAGAAAAAAAGAGAAAAGAATTAGAATTTTTATGCTTCAGATATTATTACGTCTTTTTAACAACGCGGCTTTTATTAGAGTTAAAATATTTCTAACCGTTGCGAGACAAGTATTTTGCTTTTTAAGTGTATGTTATATATTGTATGTTATATATTTATACCATATTATATATTTATTTAATTAAACTTTTTATCAAAAACTTTTTATTAAGAATTATTAATTAAAATAACGAGGAGCTAGCTGAAATATTGTCCCACTGATTACATGATTTCATTTGATTTCATCTGATTATACATGATTTCG
This sequence comes from Atta cephalotes, assembly GCF_000143395.1. Lineage (NCBI taxonomy): Eukaryota > Metazoa > Arthropoda > Insecta > Hymenoptera > Formicidae > Atta > Atta cephalotes. The sequence goes on along the minus strand of NW_012130067.1, from coordinate 10,413,020 downwards.
CGTGATATATCATTTATCCTTCTTTAATATTTAGTGAACAATAAAGATAAAATGATACATAAGCGCATCATGCATGAAACGGAACGCACTCCAAGCGGCGTGAGACATGGCCAGTACAGCGAGAAGGAAGGAACACAATTGGATTTTTCATTCTCTCTCTAATGTTGCTACCACTCGTTTGTTAGAAAGAGAACAAAAATCTAATTGTAAAAATGTTTCCTCCTCACATACGTCAGCCATCGATATCTTTGTCTGGCATATGGCAATGCTCGGTCTATCTATACTATGTCTATGCCGTAACTCCGCAAACGCAATAGAGTAGTAAGCCTTAAGTCTTAAGTAACTAAGGGATCATTCAGTCGATTATTGTTTTCACATTCGACTATGATTAATCAATTTCTTAAGGCTTAAGGCTTATTACTCTATTGTGTTTGCGAATTAAAGCATCTCTAAAATGGTATCACTGCAACTGAGATTACCACGTTATCTAACGGAAATGAAAATAACAGTAAACCATATTATCCATAAGGCAATAAAATTTCTACTGGCCTTTGAAATTCGCTTTATGGATAAGTTTAGTGCTATTTCTATTTCCATTAGAGTACGTAGATCTGAAGCAATATCCTGATTGACTTAAGTTCACATCTTAAGGTTATTGTTACAGAAATTTTGTTTGTGACAGACCTAAGCGCTGAGTCATATGTATGTACGCAGTCGCGCTTGTATGCATAAGTCTCGACAGTTCTATAATATAATAGGGATACGTTTTTTTACTTTTTACATTCACGCGCTGTAAGCTTCATTCTATCCTTTTTAAATAGCAAATAATAAAGATAAAATGAAGCGCAAATAATAAAGATAAAATGAAGCGCGTGAGTGTAAAAAGTAAATGCACTCTAGGTGTGTATAATAAACTTTAAATCATAAGAAATCAATCATGATTGATTATTCTCCTTACACTCGACTGTGATTGACGAATATCTTATAGCTCAAAACTTACTATTGCGTTTTAGAATTATTCTACGCGTTTGATGTACAAATTTGGAACGCGTCCTTAGAATTTTATATGTATATACAAAAAAGCGCAATCGAATATATATCGCATCATCTGTATAAAACATCTGCTGCATATATTATTTACGTTCTGCTACCTTAGAATAATTATTTATACTGATTTCATCAGACTTCATGGTGATCATACATGATTTCATCACAGATTTTATGATAATTCCAGAATGATTTCTGTTGATTACATATCATTTCATTATGATTTCTGATGATTACGCATGATTTCATCTCACTTCATGATTACAGCTGATTGCAAAACAATTATATAGAGATTTCGTAACTTTCATAATGATTTCGAGGATCCTGTCCCATGACTTCATTAAGTGGTTACCCCCTCATAAAACACGCTCCTGTACTCTAGAGCTTATTGCATTCAATCATTTATAACCTTAGCTTCTTTAATCAAAAGGTATCATAAGAATTCCTGCAAAGGTAGTCTCATTATTAAAAAAATTAATTTTTCTGTATAGATTTTCGATAGTTCCAGAGTTTCTGACAGTTTTAAAAAATAGTTATGATCATTAAAGGCATAAAAACGCGATTCAAAATTGTAGGGGAGCTAACTTATTAAAATTTCGACGTAGAACTTAAAACATTTTCAATAACCAAAAATTTGTTGAGAAAAATTTTTCCAGTAGTTGATTTTTCTAATTCTGATTGGCGTTCTGGACATTTCTCGACGAGTTCTATCGAAAAGTAGATCACAGAGCGATTGGACCAACGCAACGGTTTGCAAGATTTGCACGCAACATTTAGATAATAGAAATTTTCTAAGTCTGACATCGAAAATTTTTTTTAGAGTTCCAGTAATTCTGATTGAAGTTCTAGAAAGTTCTCGACGTCTATCGAAAATTATTAGGGCTTAATGTAATTAGATGGCTACATAAAGAGGTATATGTTCTTATAACCAATTTTTTTTTAATTTCATTTTAAATACATATCTTTTATTTTTGGGTTTGTGTTAGTTTTAATTATTAAGAATTCTTCGAAATAAATAAAATAACAATTAACATGTCACAGAATTATTGTAGCAAAAAATAAAAATAAAAGATTTTTTATTTTTTATTTTATTATGAGTCAAAATTGTTTTATGTATCAGGATGTATCTCTAGATATTTACAAAATAGAGCTACTAAGTCAGTACTATTCAATCTCGTTCAGTGCTATTGAATCTTGAAGTTTGATAAAAAGTTACCACTCTATTTTTTAAAAATTACAATATTTAAAATTAAATGATAATTAAATCTTATAAATTATATAGGATTCTTTGTCAAAAGGAAACGGGAATTCTAATCAGAATTATGGAATTTTAATGTTGGGGTGCTAACACTTCACAGACGCAATTTTTTATACATAACCTGAGCTGAATAAGACCCAGCACTAAATAAAGCCCACTTTTAAATTTATTACTTTAAAACGCGCTTTACGCTTGCAGTATATGCTTAAAAGATATGTATAGGAAATAGATAAAAAGGGATTAAAGAATTGGAATCAATAGCAACACGTTTGCTTAACACAACAAAAACTTGTGTGTATGATCCATTTTTCTAACAATTCGCTGCAAAGTATCAGTATACATCGTTTCATAGTTTATTATATAATACATTATAATTATTTAATTTCCTAGCTCGAAAATAACAAATAATTCAATTTTTTTTAATGAGTGTAACTTTTTTTTTTAAATAATAATAGAGTATACGGACAATAAGAGTGTTAATACAACGCGGGAATTGATGCGCAATATAATAGTCAAATAATATTCATATAATATTAATAATCTACAATGACTGTTGATACAAACTTCTTTAGACATTTCGGTTTATTTCAAACCATCATCAGCAAAATTGTGAATAATTTTCATCGACGACTTGATAATATAATCCATAAATGTTGAAAATTCGTTAAAAGTTATGTCAAAAGTCGACAGTTATTGTAGGTTATTAATATATTAATATATTGTAAATATTATTTGATTATTATATGAATTGAAAAGGTAAAATTGTATTCAAATTGATAGAAATTTCCAAAGATTAAAGAGTTAATTACAGATAAAAGATACAGATTACAAAGATACAGATTATAAAGATACAGAATTACAGATTAATTAAAGATAATTGTAATGTTTGAAAGTAAAATAAGTTCTAAGAAATTTCCTTTATATGATTAATAATCATTTTAAAATTGATTTAGAAAGATAATGTTTATTTTTTTGTTATTAATTTATTTTTTATATGGACTTTATTATATTCAAACCTCAATATCAGAGTTTAAACAAATTTTTTTTTGTTCATTTATAAATATTTTATATAAACAATATATTTTATTATTATAAGTAAATGAAATAAAAATTTGATTCTCATTTAATTTATTTCAATATTTTTATAAATAGAATTTTTTTTAAATAAAATAAATTAGGTAAGTCTTATTTGGCTCAGATATTTTATACAGAAAAAAATACTTGATCTCTGAAATATTTAAAAAAATATAAGCTTAATAGAAAATTGTTTCAGGTAAAACTGTAAGATTTAAAAAGATTTATTTACTAATATCATCAGTTTGACCTTGAGTGGCATCGGCAAGGTCAGAACAAGTTCACCTTGAATTTTTTTAAATAGAACCTCCTATTTCTTATTGCATATTCTTGTAGCCTTTCTTCAGATCTTTTCAAAGCATTATAATTTTATTCATTTTAAATAACCTTTCGAAGTTATCAAATGGTAAGATGTAGTCTACGAAAACAAAATCGGAAGATGATCCAACTAATAAAGGCAAGATCGAAAAATAATTCAGCCTACAAATTGCTTACTTAAATTAGATAAAATTATGGTGTGTTAAAAAGAATGGCTGTACAAATATGTAATAAAAAATAAGGAATTTCATTTTAAAAATTTAAGACGATCTTGTTCTGATTTTGGCGATGCAACTCAAGGTTAAACTAATAAGATGAATAGATCTTTTTAAACGCTACAACTTTTATCTGAAAGTTTTTTATAAAACTTATATTTTTCGAGATATTTCGAGGGTATTTTGTTCTCACTATGTGTGTATATTTATCATATATTATCATATATTACTATTGTCTCATTGATGTATTATCATTTCTGCATTTCATTTTCTGATGAACGTTACAGCAGCAGTACTGCTGGTACTTCATGTTCACCAATGGTATATTTATTCCGTTTCTTGCCTATCTTAATTAATGTATTTCTATTTATACAATCAATTAAATTACATTAAATTACTTAACTCATTCGAATAGAAAACATCATCCTCTCATTTTATGTATATAGCCTTAGTCACATTCCGAATGCTTTTTACTTTTTTAATTATAATCCTAGATCTCATAAAACGCATTTGAATTCAACTTCAAATATTTTCGAATCTCGTTGAACGATCTCTCAAATTCATAATGCTCGTACAAATACTCACCATGAAGAAGTCTGCGTAGGAATCGCTGGTAGTGTTCCAGGTGGCAAAGATCTCCTCATCTGGCAACAAGCTCTGCCGTTGGTGGACACATCTCCGCAACAGGCGGCTGGATTCGTGCACACGTGACGGCCGACACCGATGTTGGCAGTTGTAGTCGTCGCGGTGCCGACGGTGCCGGCACCTGTAGCTGTACCAAATTCGACTGCGGAAGTACGCACTTTGGGTCTCAGCAATGGCGACGTGGCGAACGTCTCGCGCTGATTAGACGTCGTGCTGCTGGAGCTGCTGGACCCAGGACTGCCGCCCAGCCGACTGGATGTCGCGTATGCAAATCCACGGAATCGGAAATGCGTCTGATACGGATAACCGGAGGGCGGCGGTAGCCGATAATGGTGATGAAAGCCAAGGTCGCGACGCATGTATGGATCCCCTGGATCGCTCGCGGGTATATATCGATCGGTTGGTGTGTGCGCTGCAGGCGGCACATATCTATCTACATATCTAAATAATCATAGAAACCAAGCTTTTAGGTACCACTCATGTGGAAATGGACACAGAAGTTTAGGACAAGAAAAATTTTTAATAAAAAATAAACCGTTTTTGAAAAATAAAATGATGTAAATCGCATGAGATTATATTAAAATACATTAAAATAATTGATTGAATAATTTTTAATATCCGTATCGCAAAATTATTATTATTATTATATATAACTTAATTTATTATTTATTTATAATATATGTAATTTTTCAAAAATTAGCAACATGTTTTATAATGCAGTTAGAGAAAACCAAATAAATAACTACAGTTTTATTGAGAAAGGAGTGGAAATTTCTAAAATTAATTTTATTTTTCTTGTTGTTAGAATTGTTATAGTAAGATTAATATAATTCTTTTAAGAAAGAAAAAACAAAATTTCTAATTTATAATTCTAAGATATTTTCAAGGTTATACATATATAGTGATCCCTTATCATATTGCCTCCGATTCTTACCTATCCGGATAGAGCACTTCGGGAGGCGGTTGGGGCACGTATCGTTCAACTGGAGTGTGCGCAGTTGGAGGTACGTAGCTCACGTTAGACGAGCAGTAAGTGCGATCGGTAGAGGACGTCGCGACGGCAGTGGTACAAGATATGGGTGTTATGCGGCCAGTGAATCTGTCCTTAGGCTTCGGCAAGGACAGGTATTTGTCCGTGACGTTGCGTGCTGGCGAATAGCGATCAGCAGGAGTATGAAAACGATCAGTTCCGGGAGAAGTCTGAAATCGGTCGCCACTACTGCCTGTAGTAAAGTATCGGTCTTGACCGAACTGGTGATCATTTTGACTGCCGACCGAGTAGCGATCATAATTACTCTGAACCGACTTCGAGACCAAATATTTATCAACGGTATTTTTCGTATTCTGATAACCGCCATTGCCGCTGCGATGGATGTTCGACGCTTCCGACGTTGGCGAGATTGGCGCAAAGCGCTCATTGGAGGCCGATTGAGAGCCGGTGGTCGTTGTATAGGGCGAATGATACCTGGAGCCTAAGTTTCGAATGGAAAATGATACTGATAATATTTAAAATTGAGAATGAAAGTTCATTGAAACATAGAAATTTCAAGCAAAATGTAGAAACTGTACATATATATATATATATATGTACATATATATATATATATATATATATATATATATATATATAGTAGTATTTTTATTTTAATTTTTAATTTACTATTACTTATTTTATTTTATTTACGTTAAGTAAACGTAACTTAACCAACGTAGGTTAGTTA
>NW_012130067.1:10393499-10406496 GCF_000143395.1 Atta cephalotes | reverse complement strand
AATAGTAAGTAACTAGTACTATATATATATATATATATGTACTATATATATATATATATATATATATATATATATATATATAAGTGATGTCTTTTTAATTTTTTAAATTCATCTATTTATTATTCTTGAAAAGACTTCAACAGTGTATTGTGATATTACTATGGTACCAAGTTTTTACGGAATGTACTATGGTATTTTTATGATACTAAGTTTTTGCGGAGTAAAAGTTTTAAAATTTGAAGATATAACTAGAGCTCTTGGTTAAGTGATCAAATATCAATAATTCACAAAACTAAGAATCCAAATATTATGGAACAAAAAATTAATCAAGCGCAAAACACATTTTCTATTTTTAACTCAACTAAAGCAAAACGCACACTTATCAGTCTCTGACGAGGAGGATGACGAAGAAGATGTCGGTGCCAACAGACGTTCAGTAGAGGAAACGATGTAACGCGGCGTTTCGGCATTGGATAGCCTGCCATCGTGTGCAGGTGACGATCCAGCCAGGTATCGATCACTGGAGAACCTATCAATCGATCGCGATTGACTGCAACGCTGTAGAGTGAGGTCATTAAAACGATCATTGCTGGACACGTATCGCGTCTGACTGCCGACTTCCGAGAAACTTGAGTATCGACCGAAGTCAGCGGACGCTGGAGAGCCGATGGACCGATCAGTATACTTCTGGCAAACCGTCTCGACTCCTCTGTCGGTGTAGAGACGTCGAGTTTGCTCGGTATTACTTGAGGAAGTTTGAAGTGATGAGCGGTCTGATGATGAATAGCGCTGATGCGCGCTCTCAGGATTAGGCGAATTCGAGAGGAACCTGCAGACATTCCAAATGGAAGAGACATGAAGTACATTTCGGAACCGAGCACGATTTATAATTCATTGTGAATTATGTAGCAAATCTAACAATTGTTCGACATTAATATGTGTATATAAAATGAATTCAATAAATTTACACAATTGATTACTGCAGTAATTCATTACTGCAGTAAATCCACAAAATTATTGCTCAAAATCAATTTAAGCTAATTTGAACTCACCTCTCAGTGGTCGTCGCCATCGCCGAATACCGCTCGTGATGTGCTGGTGGGTCTTGTCGTGGATACCTATCGTGAATGGGTGACTCACCCAAATACCTTTCCGATTTATCAACAAATCTTTCAGGTACCGGAGCGTGTATTGGCGAGGAGGATAATATCCTATCAGTGGAAATGGCGGCGTAGCGAGTATCTTTAGCGTAGACCGCGCTGCCCTGGAGTCCAGTCTGAAGTCCTCCCAGGATCGGAGAGGATCCCGAAAGCAGGCGATCAGGTGGTCCAGTGTAGCGTTGATCCTTAGTGTCGCCTGTATCTGACTGATTGGCCAGCAGCCGTTCGGCGGAAGCAAAGCGCTCCTTGGCGGGCATCGACGATGCTGTAGTGGCATTGTCGGCACCATACTTGGGCCCCGGAGAATTGGGGGGCAAAATGCGATCAGCAGAAGGGTAACCAGCCAAACTCTGGCTCGAGGCATACTTCTCGCTCGGACTGGGTGACAATGGCGGTGGTGGGACGAAGCGGTCGTTCGCCGGTGCTGGCGACGGCGGCGATGGGAACGTCTCCGAAACGAAAGAGCTTGTGAGCGCATTCGTGTTCGCATATTCGCTGGACCCGCTCGTGCCTGTCGTGTCAAAGCGCAACTCCGGGTTACAGACTGAGTAACGATCATTCGGGGCCCGTTGTTCGCCGTGCAACGTGCTGACGTCGTTGAATCGCGTGAAACGATCAGCACTTGCGTGTGCACCGCCATAGTGTCCCTGCAACGAGGACTGACCAAATGTCGAAGTCTGATAATGCCCGAAACGTTCGCAATTCGACTGTCGACCATCGGCGTTGCACTTGGTAAAATCGACCGACAATTTGTCAGATGATTTCTCGTGCCGTTCGCCCCCCATTCGACTCCCCACGTGCTCGCCACTTTGAGCCTGATAATGTCCGAAACGTTCACAACTCGGCTGACGATCCTCTCCACACTTTGAATAATCGATACAAGACTTATCCACGATCTTCTCGTGCCGCTCAACCCCCATCCATCCTCCCACATGCTCACTATTTTGGGTCTGATAATGCCCATAGCGCTCACAACTCGACGGACGACTCTCTCCGCATTTGGAGAAATCAATTGTAGGCTTCTCCGACACGGATTTCTCGTGTCGATCAACCATTCGGGTCCCGACATGCTCGTTGCTTTGGGTCTGTTGGTCCGACTGGTGACGTTCTTGACCCGATTGACTTGCTGTATTCGTGACCGAACGCAAGTCGGACGATTGTTGCTGTATTTGCTGCTTAAAGCAATCACCGAGATTATTGGAACCAATCTGAGTCCCCACGCCGCCGGAACTCGGCGTGCTCGATCCGGGAAGCGGGGATGATGAGGATCCGTATTGTGCGATCGGGTGCTGGTGCAACAGGAGACGATCTCTTCGGCCATAGTCGTCGTCTGTCGGCATCCTGGTGGCCCGGGGCCCACTGTCAGGACATCTGCATAACAGCCGTGATTACAAAATGAGATTAGTAAATAAAACGTAATGTAAATATGGATTATAATAATGGATATAGTAAATATAAATGTACATGCGTTCACATGGGTTCTCCTTCACTCATAATGTTCAATTCTCTAATCAAATTCTTGTAAAACTATTCATATAAGAACGTATCTGTATTACAGCTGACATGTTGCTCACAAATCCTAGCATGTGTTGCTATCAGAATTATAGTAACTGAGATGAGACCACGTTTGTTGATAAATTGATGTTTTCACGATATGATAATTTTAGGTAATAACTTGTCAGCAACTTATGTTGTAAAATGAAATCGTCATCTATCGAGTAGCAACAATTAATATAGCAAATTGATAGTATTTCATGTTTCTTTTTATTAAGGTTTACAGCGCGAATATATAATAAAAACGTGCTCAGCAAATAAACGTGTTATGTATATCATATTATCAAAACTTTTTTTGTTTTTATCTCGGAGTCCAATTTTGAGAACTCACTTTCTAAATATCATTTTATCATTACATTAGAACATAATAAAGAAACAATTATGCCAGATGACAATTATGCAGAAAAGGACTTTTTCCAAATTTCGACATTTTTTTTCGGCTACAATGATGATAATAATCTTTGTCATGATTCAAATAGTAATAATAAGTCAGAGGTCGAAAAATATATAGTCTATCTACTTTTTAAATTATTTATTCTACTTTATCTTTATCGCATAGGGGCACATGACTTCATGCTAAACGACTTCCACCTTCCTCCTCTTCTCCCGCTCAAGGGCGTACAATTCCCACCCCATCCCCTGCTTAGCGATTTTGCTTTTTGATAATCGATTCATGATAATCGGCTTCGGTTTCTTCTATATTATACTACGCTGTAAACAATTGTTTTCTATATATTTACTAGAAAAGTGTGTGAATAATTATTCAAATTCGAATCGAATCGAATCGAATTATAATGGATTTGATTCGATTTGTTTTCGAAAGATTCGAATGCATAATAATAATTTCGAATAAGTTCGAAATTTTAAATCATCGATTTTATAAAATCTGTTTATTTAAAAAAAATCGGTTTATTTAAAAAATCTGAAATTTATTGAAAATATTTTTATTTTTTTTATTTTTTTATCATTTTTTATTATTTTTAAATCAGTTTTTAATGTAAATCCAGGAAAATTTGATTCGAATTTGATTCGTTTTCGGATAATTATTTACAATAGAACCTTTTCTGAATTTCGATATATTTCAATATTCGATATTTTTCAATTGCAATAACAATCTTTATTATGATATAAGTGATAATAAATCGCGAGAGGTCGAAAAATATATACACATATATCTACTTCTATTCATATACTGAGTAATAATGATGACATTCTAAAGCCATTTGTAGCAGAGGGAGATGGGATGAAAGCCCCTATGTGTGCGCCTCTATGCGCTACTATATAATATATATAATATATATAATGTTTTCAAAAAAAAACTTTTTTTTTATTTCTCAATTTCCCCCCTTTATTATCACCTTTATTTGAGTCATAACAAAAATTATTATCAACATTCCAGCCGAATAATGTCGAAATTCGGAAAAGATCCTATTCTGTATAATTACACCGACAAACAATAATAAACGTTTTATTAGAACCATATAATATAAGCACACAATAACTCAGGAACAATGTTTATATATGTTTAATCGAAACTGGATCTTGAATGCTTCTAATAATATGAATTTATATAAAAATAAATATAAAGAAATGTTATAAGTGTCAATGGTAGTTGTAAACATGCGTATAATAACTTTAATAATAAATTATTACAAAAAATTGGAACGTTTCAACTTTGAATAATCTTCAACCTATATCTCTTAAACATAATTTGAAATATTATATTGCAAATATTATATCGCAATATCTCTAAATTTCCTGAATGTAATTGTTGTGGAGCAAACGCGAGATAAGGAGTCGTATTCCAACATTAATAAATGTTGTTCAATAACAGCGTTTCAAAGATAAGTGGTTATAAAAATTCAAGCTCACAAAGAATGGCCACAACCAGTTAATAATTATTGTAAATGAAGTCAAAAATTTTCTTTCTCGTCATATATTAAAATTTAAGAGAATGAACATTCCGCAATAATCAAATATATCTTGTCGGTTTAACAAACAATCAAATAATGATCATTACAAACATTTTCGCCAATTGCACATTTCTTTTTCTCAATACACAGATGCATTGCAGAATGAACATTCTACAATTATTCTAATTATTTCTCTTTGTTTTTATTTTTCTCTCTAACTCGGAAACTATGGGTTTCTCTCTGGATCGTTCATATCTCAATTCTCGTGATGCTTCGCGAAATCCAACATCCTGGTGACTCGATATAAATATTCTATTAACTATTCTTATTCATTGCGGCCATCGTGTCACCATTTCTCTCGCATAATAACAGCAGAATTAAAACAAGTGCACCGTAAATTTCTTGTCATTAATTCAAATTGATAGCAGATTTGTTTCTGTATCCATTAGAAAAAATTTTTTCGATTCTTGCAAATTAATATAAACTTTCTGTTATTATAATGTGCAATTTATTTTTTACAAACAAATTTGTAGTTAATATCATAAATAAGTTTGCATAGTGTGATTACATAAAAATTCGTCACCTAATGTTTTCAAGATTTTTATCATTTTTATTATCACGTGAGTTAAATAGAAACATTTTGTAGACAAATTGGTGTGTAATGAATTTTTTTTGATAAAAACAATTCAAAATAAGAATAAGTTTAGCTTAAAAGTCTGACATGAAAACTATAATATCGTTAAAATCTTTAAGCAAAATAAACAATATAAATATAGCTTATTTTGTTCTTTTTATGACATATCCTATTACAGTTGGTTGCGAAATTTTGTATTTAAGAAAATAAAGAGATAAAAGTACATGTTACATGTATTTTAATCTTTAGGAATTAGCATAAATTAAATCTAAAAAGTGGGCGAGGAAAATACGAGGACAAATGTTCCCATGATTATTCTCAGGACAATGTTTCTGTTATCTTAGAGGATGAGAAAATATTGAGATAATATGTGGGACGATAACGGCATTTGATTCGCGCCAAAAACCAAAAACGCGTTTGTATAACACATTAAAAACTTGCTAATTGTAAAAATCGCCAGTAGCTCCGCGCCATTTTCTGCCGCGCTTGATTTAGAAAAAACTAAAGCTTTGCAGCGGAAATGTATAAAAATAGTATAGAAATTAAGAAACAAATCGAGAGAAAATACCGATATTTTACTTTATATAGTAATAAATCGGAGTAGTGTGTGCGAATTGCATGATGTTGAATCTTGATAACACCACGTAGCCTATTCAATCTCTACTTTCACTTCCAAGCAAGCATTAAGCCAGTGTATCCCGTATAAGTAACTCAAACGAAGAAAGAAGAAATGATTTTTCGAAAAGGGGATTAAACTAGACGACTTTTTCTCCTTATGTAAAAAAGCAATGTTACGAGTTCTTAGGAAGATGTAACCGGATGACCCTTAAGAACTGGCAAACCACGAATGGACATGAGACTAGGATCGTGGAATACTTGAATATTAATATAGAACTGGAGTTGTATAGAACTCAGGGCGCTGCTAGAAGTTATAGATGAATATAAATTGGATATGGCGTTACAAAATATATTGGATAGGATAGGGCGTTGTGGTGAAGAAATCGCACAACTTGTACCAATTACAAGAATATATGAAAGGGGAGTGTGATAGCGTTTTCTAAATGCAAAATTCTAAATGCAAGAATATAAATAAAAAAGGAGATCTTTAATTACTTACTCAACGGACACGCACCAACTGAGGAGAAATCTGAAGATTAGGAAACTTTCTATGTGAATTGGAGAGAGTATTAGCGATATTGATATACGCGATCGACACAAAATGACATCAAAATAACCATAGACAATATGAACGCCAAAGTAGAGAGAGAGGACTTTCCATCCAACAATAGGAGCACACAGTCTACAAAATTCAAATGAAACGGGAAGTGGCTGATCAATTTTGCGACATCAATGAACATGACAATAATAAAGGTGTCTCCAGATTTAGCTAATATAAACCAACTTTGCACACATTCACTAAATTTGTCTATATTCATGGATAATTGTGTCTGTATGTGTGTAATATTTGATAATCTGGCATACATTGGTCATATACATGTGTATCTAGAGGCACCTTAAACACAATGCTTGAACAAAGCTATTAGCTATTTAGATGTCATATACAAAACTATTTAGCTATTTAGATGTCATCAAATGGCAACATAACAAAACCAGATTAATCATGTACTTATAAATACAAGACATAGGTTAATGTGACTGCCAGAGCTATAGAGGAGAAAACATAGATTCACTTCTTAGTAGTAACTACCTGCGAACTCGAATATCAAATATAAAACAGGAAGACAATCCAAAAATTAAGAAATATCAACTTGTATAGATAACAATGACTAAAGTTCAATGCAAAGTCCGAAAGGAAGGAAATCTGTCGAAAATTATGAAGATCTACAGACTATGACAGGGAGATGCATTGTCTATACTCCTTAATTTGGCTTTGGAGAAAGTTATAAAACAATCCGGAATCACAAGGAATGGAATAATCTAACAAGTCTCTCCAAATCCTTGCTTATGCGGATGATATTAACATAATAAATAGATCAGAACGAGTTATCAAGGAAATCTTCATCGCTCTAAAAAATGCAACAAACGCAATGGGACTTTCAATAAACATCAGTAAGACAAAGTATATGCTCGGAACAACGAAACAGTGCTGACATAAGCAGGGAACAATGAGGATCGATAATAATGAAATAGAATTGATCAGAGAATTTGTATATTTGAGATTGTTGATAACTAATAATAACAATAACACAGAAATAAAAAGAAGGATCTTACTAACAAACAGATATTACTTCGCTGTCCTAATTAAGATCACAGAATATCAACAAAGAAATAAAGAACAAATTTTACAAAACATTGATAAAATTAGTACTGATGTATGACTCAGAAACGTGAATACACAAGAAAGGATGAAACAATAATAGGATATTATGTAAAATGGAGTCGTCAATATATGAAAAGAGACATATGGAGATATATTGGAGTGATATAACTTTCAGTTGTGCAGATTTTTTAGGGAGCCGAATGTGATTAAGTCAATTAAAGTGGATTGACTCAGATGGATAAGACATATAATAAGGATGAATGGTAATGACCTTACCATCATTATCATTCATGACGATTATCATTTATATACTAGGAAACATTATTGAAAAATGGGACAAACAGGACGGGTAAGATCAAATACTAGATTTCTGGATAATATCAAAAATACATAAAAATTGGAATTAGAGAATGGAGTGGAATGGAGAATGGAGACGAAAAACTCTGGATAGGGAAACGTATGGAAACAAATTCTGGAGGAGACTGAGGCTTATTCTGTAAAATAATAACTAGCAATAAATCTTAACAACAAGGAAAAAAGATAATGAATTATTAAATATTTTTTATTAAATATTTTTAGAAGATTATTTAGGCTCGATTGCACCAATATTATTTTGATTTTAAGTGAGGTTTAAAACTCTTTTTGTCTCTGTCTTTTTTTGGCTTTAAAAAGAGGCAGATAGAGTTTTAAGTCACTTAAAATCAAAGTAATCGGGCCTTAAGCTAATAGAAGCTATCTATCTATATATATATATATATATATATATGATGATGATCTACTTTCTATCATTTCGCTTCTATCTATCTTCGAACAATACTTTCAGTCCGGACAAGCTGCTTATTCCTTCTACGAAATGTCAAAGAAAATCGGAGAGAGCCTTTCTCATTCGACAGAACTGAATTTGACAAATGGTTTTATTCGGCAGTTGACGAGTGTACGTGCGCGCGACACGTGTCACGCGTGATCGCGTTCCTCGATGGCGGCTGCCGAGAATATAGCATTCCGACGAAATTTCGGAAGTCACGTCGAAGAACGTCGCTCGTCGCTCGTCCGCGAAACGACCTCGGGCCTTCTCGAGTCGAAATGACGCCGTTTGAAATATTTATGATGGAAAATTTTCCAGATTGGGATTGCATGGAAACGTTTTGCACTGCGATAAAAAGAAATTCCAGTATCGTTTTAAGTTTTAAGAATTAAATTACATTACGAAAAATTAAGAAAAAATATTATAAAGAGAATTTGTTAACTATATTTCTTATAAAAAAAATTTATTTTTTTTTAAATAGAAAACTCATTAATGTACAAGATTTTTTATAATAATTATTAATGTCTACTTAAAAGAAATTAATCTATTTTAAAGAAGAAATTAATAAAATAATTTAAAAATTCTTTTCTTTTTTTCTCTTATATAAAAGTACAAAATATAAATCTTCAACAAACTCTTTAATTCAAATCGATAATGATTATGTTAATAAGATGGATATACAAACACATAAATGAAAATTAATAAAAATTATAGGTATTACTTTTCAAGAACTTGAAACTCTGATAAAAAACAATGTTGTAAATGTTAAAAAACAGTGTTGAATGCGACATGAATCTCGATGATTTTAGGTTAGATCGTTTATCAAACTCGTATTGCGACTTCTTTAATAGCAACTCGATTTGCCGAGGAGATGGCGATTAATTCGTTCGACGACGAGAGTTTCATCTTTTACGAGCATCTTTCAACGGTTGGCACGAGCGCCTGCCTGGCACCGATCCAAATTGAATCCAATTTAAATACCTGGTCGTTGCCGCCACCCAACTCCTACCGGCATAGCCCCGTAATTTCCGATTTTAGGAAAACTGCTGCAACCTCTGTGCAAGGAACTGTTAATGCACTATGCGTGCAATGTAAAATTCAATAATATAAAAATCTGCTTATTTTTAATCATTCATGATTCAAGAAATACATTTAAATGGAATCTAAATTTATTTATATAAAAATCAGTAAGATCTTGTTAGAAAGAGAACATTAGTAATATCATCACAAATTTTATTTTAAAAAATTATTTTTATCTATTCCCACATATTCTTTCATGTTTTGGTATTAAATCAATTATTCTTTAACTTTTTTTGAGTTATTTAATGATCAAATTAATATATTTTGTTGCTTAATCATTTTCATCAGATTTATTTTGCATTATTTATTTTGCATTTCATTCGTTTTATTTCATTAAAGTTTTCATTTTCACATTTCAATAAGATTAACAGAAATTATTAGCAGAAAATAAAATTTTAACCAGCAGTTCTTATTGTATGTACATAAAAAAGATATCATTTTTCTAAATAATTAATTACTATTCTGGATTATTAAATTAAAATTTGGAAATTAAATTAAATTTGCTCCCATTATTAATTCTCATTGAATTGCGAAAGAGAAAATTTTTTTTATAAATATTTACAAAAAAATTTTGACTTATAATACTGGAATTTTATACTTTTGCTGTGCTTTCAAACTAAGAAATTTATTAATCTTGTAACTATCAACGGTAATGGACTTTCGCAAAACTATAATAATAGCAAAAAGTATCTATTGCCCGCAAGAAAGTATTTAAATACTTCACTCTTTAACGGACTGGATCGGAATTTCAATTGGTTGCTAATGGATTCTCGATTCTATCCTGCTACTGCCGGGTCATGCGAGTCTAAAAGTACCCGAATTAGTATGCCGCTGGTAGATTTCAAGTTGGATTAGCTTGAGATCATGCGAGGCAATTATTATTCCATCGCCACAGTATCGTTTTCGCTTCTTAAAATTGACAAGCTATTTTAAAAGTTAACTAAATTGCCACTCAGAAATGTTTGAATTATAAAGAGCTATTATTAAAATTATTATAATATTAAAAATTCAGATTTAATTAAAAATCATAAAGCCAAATTTAAATTCAAATAAAATTACCTGAAGAATCAATTTCATTTATAATTCAAACATGTACGTAATAATTAAAATTGTTATAACGTCAAAATTATATATAGAATCCTCTTAAAAGTCAATTAAATCTATCAGTTAATATATACAATATTTAAATATATTTCAAAAGAACGCAATGCGGATCACTGAATAAAATCATATCCAAAATTTGATTTTCAGTTGTAAGCAATAACTTATACTAATGCTCTTGTCATATGAACAATCTGAAAATCATTTACAGCGATTATATAATATGACTAGCTCATTTATGAATGCAAGAATACGTGACTTACGAAATATCTGTTATATTTAACATTTATTGGAGTATTTACCTTTACATAGTTAGCCCCAAATGATTTTCAAATGATCTCGATTTTCAAAGAGATCAATAATTTTTTTCCGTTGCTTGCTCATTAAAAAAATTAATAACAAAACAGTTTTAATGAATATTTAATTTTTTAACATAAGGTACATATTTTTTAACTCTCCTAGACAGGAAGAGAGTGTGAGAGATATGGACCTCGCTTCGCGAAATCGGATACCCTAAGATAGAAGAGAAAATGGCCCTCGTTTTGCGTGGAAAGTCGGATTCCTCTGGGTAAGGGGGAACTTGAGATAGACTTCGCTATCCGTGGAAATTCGAACGCCTCTAGTTTGAGTATAGGAGGAACTTCTCTTCGCGAAATATCTGCTTTATCCCATTTTAGCGTGAAAGAAAAGCATTATGTAAATTATATCAAAGTATATGTAGAATATACAAAACATATACTTTATGTTTGAAAATTGTATATTATTCATTAAAATTATTTTGCTAATAACTTTTCAACGAAAAAAGTTGATGATCTTGACCTCCTTGAGAGTCAATGTCAAAGTCATTTAAAAGTTATTTGATCTAGCTATGTAAAGATAAATATTTACTATAAAAGGATTATTAAAATCAAACTAGTTTATTAAAGTTTAAAAACATAAAAATTCATTAATCATATTTTTATACATATCTAATGTATCATGTGGATTCCCTGCTGAAAAATTTTGTTGAAACTTTGCAGAAATTTTGCTGAAATTGACATTTCAGCGAAAATGCTGAAAATTTATTAAAATTTGCTAAAATTTGCTGAAAGTGAGTTTTTCAGCAATAATACTGAAAATCCTTGAAATTGAATTGAAATTTCTCCGCAAGTTTGTCAGAAAATTTCGCTAAAATTTGCTGAAATTTCTCTGAAATTGTCTAAAATTTTTTTTAAATTAGTCATATAATTTTTTTCAACAAAAGTTCTAAAAAATTATTGAATTTAAATCGAAATTGTTTCTAGAATTTTGCTGAAAATTTGTTAAAATATCTCTGAAATTTAATTTAAATTTCACTAAAAGTGATTTTTTCAGTACAAATCGCTAAAATTAGACTGCTGTAAATTTGTCCAAAAATGTTTTCAAAAATTTTATAACATTTCTCTAGAAATATATTAAATATATAAATTCTCTAAAAATATATTTAACATTTAAATATATTTAACATTAAAAATATTACAAAATTATTACGAATACGCGAAAATGATTTTTCTACATTTATTTTTTACATAAAAATTTTATTATGTGTAAGAAGACAATATAATATTCTTATAATACTATAATAATTAATATATAATAAATAATATATAATATTATATAATAGATAATATTATAATAATTAAATACATTTAATTGCTTTTTTTAAACGTGTTCCATTTTTTCCACATCTTTGATCAGATATATATATTATAACTATACGTTTATTAGCATTATAGATATCCGTAAATTATCGAAAGAATAGTTCCTGTTATATGATTGCAGAGATCAAGCACGCTATGTTGGGTTTAGCTTAGGATGGGTGATCGCTTGAGAGTATGAAATTAATATCAAATTTAGAGAGAATGTTTTTTTAATCATAATTTTGTCGTGTGCCCTCTGGAATATGATGCTAATCAGTAATATTTATTTTAGCAATAAAACTAGAAGAATTAATTTTGTTTTTCTGAAATTTCAGCAAAATTCACTGAAAAGTATTCCAAAACGAAAAATAATTTCAACAATATTTTAATGAAATTTCAACAAAATTTCAGAGAAATTTTTTCATCAGGATTAATATTTATTTGTGTATCATAATTTTTACAGTTGATTCTTTCTACTACTCTTTCCAATATCTTGTTAATAACGTATTGATTTAATGTTTCATATCCCGTTTTCTCCTTACGCTCCTCATTCTAAGAGTAAGCGTACCCGGAGTGAGGACAGAATTTATGAAGGACGATAAATAATAAGAAAGTAATTTAATAAGAAAGAAAGTAATATAATAAGAGCGACGCACTGTTACGTTCTACTGCGACATTCCCATGTCGCTTGTCTCTCTATATTGCCCTCTATCACCTACAATCCCCTGCCTCTTCCGGTCAGTTCCCTCAATTTCGCCTTGTCTGGATGTAATAAATTCTCATCCGTCACTCGACGGCTTTGTCCCTTCAT
>NW_012130067.1:10391935-10393420 GCF_000143395.1 Atta cephalotes | reverse complement strand
CTCTCTCTCTCTCTCTCTCTCTCTCTCTCTCTCTCTCTCCTTCGCTTCTTCCTACCGCTTTCCTCTTATTTTTTTATCTCGCAAAATCGCAAACAGAAATATTGAAGCATTAGGAGAAATATGATAACATTGCAATATTATAGCGTAAGGTTGGCACTTGCCTGTTACGTAATTTTATTTTGTAAAAAATTGCTTATTGGAATTCTTAATATATTTCGTGAGTCACCGGTATACATCACGCTGTACTTTCCATTTGGATCATTTGATATTCTAATTACAAAAAAACATGAAATATAAAATACTTTCTGATATCATGCGCGAATACATAATGATGTATAATGCAATCATGCAATATTAATACTGTGAATCATCCATCCAGTCGACAACTAAAAGTAACAAAACATTTATGTTATAATTTTGTATTTGACAATATAAATATAATATAACACATGTTACACATTACTAAATAAGTATGAAATTACAATATAAAATATTTGTTATATTGGTCTTGCAATCGTTTTTTTTTATTTAAAATATCAAATGTTATTACTATAATTTTAATCTTTTTGCTTTGTATTAAAATGATAAATTAATATAAAAATTTTCATAATGCTAGACACTATATATAGGGTGTATATTCAGGGTGTATATTTCCTGTAATTCACCCGATTAAATTATTATTAATAAGTATTATTAATAAATACATTTATATAAATTGTATTAAATATCGTATTTAACAAAACTTTTTCGTGTTTTTTTTTGTTCTGCAATAAATTTTGCACAATAAACCTTCTTCTTTGTAATAACAATTTTTGTAATCCTTAGATTACTATAAAATATTTGACAAATATAATGCGGCATGAGTTACTGGTGATCGCAATGTGGATAATATTTTACAAAATATTGGCCTGGCAGATAGAAGAATATTAATAATCGTACATGCTAATTTTTCATCTTTTCATCAATGTATCAGGTACTCAGGTACCGGTACTACTAATATCACTATGTATTTTACATGAAGATGATTGTGTAAAATTTTGAAGATGATTTTACAGAACATGAACACATTTTGTAAAAACGTCATTATAACAGCTAGTTGCTAAGTCTCGAAAATTCTTCTCTATATTGTATTTAAAAAATATGCAATACATACAATAATTTTTATGTACTTATTTTGTATTAAAAGTTGTATTAAAAACGAATTTTAACATATTCAATATCTCATATATGTTATCAATTATTCACCAAGCAATCAACACAGACAGATCACTGTTGCATGTTTTGCATGTAAGTGTTTTTGAGCTATTTTTTATTAATTCATAATATTTGCACAAAATATTATTATCAACAAAGGAAAAATTATTACAGGCGCAGTTAAGTAAAGTAAAGAAATATTACTAATAATATTATTGACAAGTTAATCATGAAAAACAATTTTTCAAATAATTTTTCATTATAGCATAACAATAAAATATTTATATATAT
>NW_012130067.1:10381609-10391915 GCF_000143395.1 Atta cephalotes | reverse complement strand
AAATATTATATATATATATATATATATATATATATATATTTATTATATATATTTATATATTACCAATAAAATTATTGTTATTATTTTAGATTGACTACAAAAGAAAAAACTATATATTTAGAGTTATTTTTAAGTGTTATTTCTTAGTCAATATTTAGAAAACATACCAAAAGAGAAATAATGGACAAAAAGAATCAAATGGACAGAATGCTAGAATATTAAAAAAAAATCACTAATATAATTTCTATTTCTGTACATACATACATAAAATGCATATAATAAAAATGTTATTAATTCACTTTTGAATCTTCTACTTACCAAAAATTAGTGGAATATATTGTAATATGTAATAAAACAAAATGAATTGTTATAGTCCTATGTTCATCCACAATAGTTGGCCACTCTAATGAAAAATACAAGTGTGGATGTCCATACCATGCATTTTATATACATATTTATCGTGTCAATATTGATATAAACATCAACACATGATGTGAATTTAACATCATGAGCTCCGAGAGACTGTTAAAGATCGTCAACTTTGGGAAAATTTTTATCGCTCTCGAAGGCCTGGAGATAATTAAAGAGCATTAACGTTATTGACTATTAATATAAATTTTATTAATATAAATATTATTAATATAAATATTAATATAAATATAAATATTGAATATATTAATTTCGTATTATATATATAAATACTTCTCTTTCTTATTATATAATACTTTATATATAAGTACACATACTTATAATGCTATTGTATGATATATATCATATACATTGCCGCGAAATTACAATTTTTTTCTCTACATACAGTTATCATCTGTATTGCTAATCAAATCTTAGATGGCAACATGAAAATTACGAGTATTATTGAATTCTAACTAATATACACGTCTACAAAACATACTAATAAATTGTAAAATAGTACTATTATCAATTTCTTACTTTTAGGCCTGGTTGCCAACATTTAGAACCGAACGAGAGGCAGAAAGTTATTATTATTTTAAGTATGTGTACTTATATATAAAGTATTATATAATAAGAAAGAGAAGTATTTATGTATATAATACGAAATTAATATATTTCAATATTTATATTTATATTAATATTTATATTAATAATCGAAAATTTATATTAATATCGATAACGTTAATGCTCTTTAATTATCTCCAGGCCTTCGAGAGCGACAAAAAACTTCACTTAAGTGAAAATAACGTTGATGCAATCGGGCCTTATCATTTAAATTTTTACAGTGACGCAAACTTCCATAAGATCAGATTTTTAATAGTATATCGTCGGTGTCATGCGTTTTAAATCATAATGTTAAATCCACACTCATGTCATTATATCCACATCATGTTGGTTGTATATCAATATTAATATAGTGAAAATTGCATAGGGTTAAATTCACTCATATTTTTTATACAATAAAAGACCTTCAAACCAAATAATAATTAAGTTGCCAAAATCGAATGTTGTCTACCAATAATTGTATAACTTAGAGACTAGAGAGTATCAATACTCACTGCTGTAATACATAAGATTGTTTATAAAAATAAACATCTATGATCAAAAATTAAAAGCAAAGGAGGCAACAATAGTAACGTGCAAAAAAAAAAATAAAAAATATCAAATGATAATTAATTTTTAAAAATGCAAATACAATCAGAACAATAATCGTATGAAAGGATTTTACTGAAATATCTAAAAATTGAGCTAGATACAGATCTAAAAATAATAATTTTATTGGATCACTGCTCCACATGATAAATGTGGATTGGGTTTTTCAAAGTCATTTTTTGTATATTTTTGGACGCTGAATATGATTCTGGTAAAATTGTTCTACTATTTCAGACGAGATAAATAAGGTTACGAGAAGATTACAAAGAAGCCAAACATGATGTTTTAAGCAATATTCATGCATTTTCTAAAAAATACCGATTTTTCTATAGTGTTTTTTCCTACACGTACGATTGTGTTATTATACATAGTATCAATCTTGAACAAAATCCATTTTGAAAATTATCCCAGTACGATTTTTTTATTTGAAATGTACAATATTTAAGATACAAGATTTACAACGCTTAGGATATGTAACACAATCGTATTATAGACTTATATTTTTTTACGCAATATAAACATTGTGGTTAAACATTCAAATTAAATCCACAAACATGAAAGCCTAAATAAGATTTAATTTTAATTTAATTGTAAGAAAAAAAAGCACCCAAGTATCCAAAAATTAAACCCATAAATTAAAAATCCATAAACTCTAAATCTGTGAACCCATAGTTCGAAAATTTGAAATCCTTTAGGTTTGTTCGCATACTCCAACATGCTTCAATATATTCCTATCATAGCTATCCTACTCATTTCTACTTCTAACGAGCGCGAGAAACTACAGTTGGAAGAAGTAGGATGCTGGAGCATACGATGCGAACAAACCATTTATAATTAAAAAATTTTATTCATTTTGTAACATTTTGTTGCTTCATATTTTTTTGTAAAATTGTCACAAATACATTGCGTACACGTATTTTAAATGTTGCACATTTCGGATAAAAAAATTATGGCTGATTCAAATGGATTTGCAGTTCAAGACTGCATATTATATAATAAAGAAAAACATTACAGAAAAATAGGTATTTTCTAAATAAATGCATGAATATTGTCTAAAACGCCATGTTTAGCCCTCTTATTATTTATCTCGTAAATCTGAAGAACAATTTTAGTCAGATTCATATTCAGCGTTCAAAAATCTACGGGAAAATGACTTGAAAAACATAGTCCGCATCTATCATATCAATCAGTATTATCAAAATAACTATGCAGGACGCTTACTGATATTTCGGTTTTAAGAGAAATCTCGACCGAATAACTATCGATAGCATGCAACTTGCATATTTTCTACCTCAAAAAATAATAATATAAAATGATGTTTAAATATATAAATAAAATTAGTGTAAACATTTAAAAACAGTGTAGTTAACAAATATTGGATCATCTAGAATTATTAAGAGAAAAATCTTTCAAATTATTTTAATTTTTCATATTTATTTTTTATATCAAAAAATTAATAATGGGTATTAGATACATTAACATGTGTAATATTCAAATTCAATAAAATGTAAAAGTGAAAACATAAAATTTGTACAAAATAATTCTTTGTTGTTCAAAAGATGAAGATCTAAGGTATTTTCGTAACGAAAATATAAAAATTTTTTTTATTATTCATATCATGCAAGTTTTGTATAATACATACATATGTCATGTTTCAAATTAAAATTCAGTCAACCAGGATTTAGCATACAAGTCGTTGTTTTGTTGTTTATACGTTCTCATGAAGGTTTGTAAACAGGTCGCGGTTTCCAAAAAGATTAATAGTCAAAAACTATCAATCAGCTGTGTTGAATTATAACATTTATATCACGCCATGTGTACAACATTTTTTACTGAAGAAAAAAATGTCGACCAGGCCGGTCGATGACCGGTGTCCGGCAAATAGGTCGTCGAGCGCGCGAGGCCATAAAATCTTATTTGTCGGTTGAGTAATGGCGACGCTAAGACATGGTGAGCTTGTATCGTACAATCTGCACTAGCCTCGTCCTCGAGAAACGTCCACTCAATCGCCATTGTTCAATTTTATTTATCGCGCTCATTAATCTAGTCAGAATTTTTCTCAACCTCGGAATCCGAAAAAACTTCATATCAGATTATTTTTCTCAGCTATCGATATATATGTGTTTATTTATTAATTGAATCAGTTTTTAATTTGGATTAGTGTGCTTACTGAATACAAAAAATTATAATTGAGCTCCAAATTGTATTCCAAATTGTATTCAAAATTTTCACATAAAAAAAAGTGTAATCATATATTCATTCAAAATTTTGGATTTTCAAAAATATTTATTTACAAAAAACTATGAATATTTAACGAGTATTTATTCAAACAAAATATAAACTCCAATAAAAAAAAAAGCTCCAATAAGCAATGCCCTTAACTATAACCGGCACTTTAATGACTTTAAGTAAAAAAAAATTAATTTTATTTATTTTTGTTATAATGTTCAAATTTTATAAAGAAAACTTAGAAATTTTAAAAAATATTTTAGAAAGTAATACATTTTTAATTTATAAATATCTATTTGATAGAATGTCATATATATTTCGATATAATTCTGGTTACATTATAGTAATGTGTCATAAACATGTTATAAAATATTTTGGGCGCGTCGTTCATTATGGTCTGTGGACATTAAATTCCGAGATATATTATTTATTTTCAATAAAAATCTTTGTTTAACTTATAGATTAAACAATTATTTATTTCCAAAAACTCTTTGTTTAACTTATAGGTTAAACAAGGATGCCCAGTATAGGCAGCGGATTAAGCGCGCGATGTAATCGTAGCCGTTGTTTTTATAGATTTCTGTTTTCTCTTGCAGTCATGCAAGCTATAATGTGCAGATAATACAGAATAAAAGTGAATAAGAAACGAAAATCGTAATTATATTCAAAAAATATTCATTCAAATGGAATAAAAAAGTATTTATCTTCTTTCTTGACGAATAAAAAAGAAATGTATTCGAATGAGTATATTTTCATTCATTTTTTTATTTATTTATTCGAATATTAGATGTATTCACCGGACACACTAATTTCGATACTTTAATAAAAATTAATTATAAATGTTAGATTAATTAAAAATAATTTCTTATACGGAGCGTTTTCTATATATAAATATATTTAAACAATAATCTTATTAAACCGTATAGCAATGAAAAAATATTTATATAGAAATTAAAGACCCATATCGGCCATAAGGGTCAAAGCTGGATCTTTAACGTTTTACACTTATTTTAAAATAACATAATTATGAAAAAATTACAGATTATTCTAAATCATTTAAAAATAATATGACAAATTTGATAACGGTTTACTATTTAAATCATAAGTTTTTTTAATAAATAACAATATTTTTTAAATCAATGCTCTAATAAAAATATATGGAAATGTATTATAAAATAAATTTCAATTTTTAAATATATATATAAGTACGTTATGTATTCAAGATTATTGACGTAGAGTTACATTGCAATGCATGAACTAGTTGTCCAATAAATAAACAAAATATTTATTTGTTTTTTATCTTTATAACTAATCAGTGAATCGCAATAAAACTTTGCTTAAATTATTTTGAATATTTAAAGTACTTAAAAGAAATTTTTTTTTTAATTTTAATTTTTAATAATAAAAATAATAACAAAAAAAATAAACTACAAAAATATGTTATTAAACAAAAATATAATCTTATTCACACTTTCATATGTATATCATAATTTATTTGAAATGTAAATATTGAACATACTCCTACATACGCTTTTTTAACGCTTTGTAGACACTGCGTGCTTGGGTAGGGATATCGTACCGAATCATTTCCAGTCAATATCGCCTTATTGATACTACGTACTTTGATTTATATCGATATGAAGTATCGAAAAATCTGTACTCCTTCACACATCCTTAAATCAGTTATTAAATCACTATCAAAAAATGTGTCTCGTGCCAAGTACTTATAGTACAAGACCATAGAATCGATTGAATATATCAGTCGTGTGAATTGCTGAGTTTCCAAGATTATCAGACCTCAGAAACGATCGAACAAATTTTTATTAGATTTAATTAATTAATTTAATTAATCATGCTTTAATTTGTATAAAAAAAATTTCTTCATTGGGGATGTTTTTTCTACATGTCCTAAGACTGAAGATATTACAAAACATTTTAATGTTAAAATATTTATTTAAGAAACATCATTTTGTCGTCGTTATACTTTCTTCTATTTTTTCTATTATATATTTAATACATTATTTGTCTTTTTATATATTTGTCTTTTTGCATATTTGTCCTTTTTTAAAATTCCTATTATGCAATTTCTGTACAGTTCATTTTCAGCACATGCAACGCTCGCAGTATCACTAACTAGAATTTCTATAATACTAAAGTTTCTACATTTATTGTTATTATTATTGTTATTATTGTTATTATTATTATCATCATTATTATTATTGCTATTATTGCATTACTATTATATTATTATTATTATTATTATTATTATTATTATTATTATTATTATTATTATTAGAAAAATTAAAATTATTAGAAAAATTATTAGAAAATTCTAGCGCTAACTTTACTGTGAAGCCTTTTGACAGGTCTGTTTTTGATAGAATTTTGACAATGTCTTTTAAGTAAAAGATTAACTACAATTATAAAAACACTACACTAAGTTCGAAAACATCCTAAGATAAACGTAGTTTATCCGTAAATGACCGGACATATCTATGTCTGGACATGTGCACAAAAAGAACTTCATCCATTTTGAGCTACTCGCATTCAGTCATCAAGCATATAAAATTTTGTAGATAATAATGGTAGCATTTAAGCAAAAATAGATCCTCAAAACCTCCTCCGAAAGTAGTTCTGATCTCCTATCGATGTGATTTTATTCGTTCGTTGGCTATTATCAGAGCTGTCCAACAAATATGTCAATGATATGAAGGTATATTATTCATTGGGAAGGTATTTGGCGTACGCTAAATATCAAATGATGACATATGGGCACAATAGCCTACAGTACAAACATCATTCTTATAGTGCAGTAATATTCTTTAATAGCATTTATATATTTTTTCCTTCATCACTACATTCTGCTATAATGTAAACGTAGCATCGTGTTTTATTAACATGCCTGAACTATATTCGAGTTTTAAAAAATATTAGATTATCAATATCGATATTAGATTATCAATATCGATATTATAATTAGCGATTATTATCAGCTTCTATATCATAACTAAGTGATATAGGAAAATGATATTCGTACTTTAGACTACTGTCAATTGATATTTAGGATACATTAAATATCTTTCTAATGACATACGAATATCACCTGAGTATATCAATGATATATTCAGTATTTATCGTGTTGAAGCTCTGATAAACCAACGAACGAATAAAATAACATCATTAGAAGATCAGAAACTTTCGGCGGAGGTTTAAAGATCTGAATTTATTTTTTTGTAAATGCATTATTATCTACAAAATTATACATAATTGATAGACGCGGATCAAAACTTTTATAAAAATAAGCGAAGTTTTTTATTTTCTCTCTCTCTCTCTTTCTCTCTCTCTCAAATGCTTTTTTATTACAATATTATAAGATTGTATTTAAAGATTACAAGTAAATTATAACATTATATTTAAAAAATTTGAGATTAATAATAAACAAATAAAGTTTTGTGTAAATGTCCGGACATAATACATGTTAGGTACATGTTACTAAAATGTTTATCTTATTTGAAGTACAGAAAGCAAAAGAACCTCCATTTTACGATGATTGATAGAGAAAAGTTCAAAATATTTTACAATTCCTACACTTTAGAACTTTATTGTACCAATCATACAGATTGTATAGCATTAAATTGAAATGATGCGTTGCTCTAGTCAAAGATTAACATTGAAAAAAATAACGTTATATATACAATGTTATATAATATAGTATAATATATTTTTATTGCTGTCTTTACTAAAGATAAGGCAAATAAGATGAGATAGTATATTATTAAATTATCAGTGCGGTGGCTCCGTCTGAAATTATTGTTTTGCACAGCACAGATTAGGTGTACAACTTTGTTTCCGCCGTTTTTTTTCCGAAATTCGAGGCTTTATTGTAAAAAACTGGTTATACATTTATGATTCAAAGTATTGTCGCTGGCTACTTTTTCCCATCTTTCGGGTAGCGTACGAATCCCGTCGAAAAAACTGGTCATCTTTTGAGGCTATCCACGAATCGATCCAATTTTTTACTTCTTCATAAGACCGGTCAGCCAGGCCGTGTGCAATTGATCGAAACAAGTAATAGTCAGAGGGAGCAACGTCTGGAGAATACGGCGGGTAGGCTTCCCATTTCAACGTTTCCAAGTATGTCTTGATCATTTTCGCAACATGGGGTCGAGCATTGTCATGCTGCAAAATCACTTTATCGTGTCTCTCGTTGTATTGCGGCTGTTTGTCTTTCAATGCTCGGCTCAAACGCATCAATTGCGTTCGATACCGATCGCCTATGATTGTTTCAGTCGGTTTTAACAGTTCATAATACACTACGCCGAGCTGGTCCCACCAAATACAGAGCACCTTGGACGTCAAAATCATCGTTCTTGAAGCGTTGAAACCACTCACGACACATTCTTTCACTAATAGCGGCCTCACCATAAGTATTTGAGAGCATTCGATGAGCCGCAGATTTCTTGATATTGAAGCAAAAAATTAAAACCTCCCTCCTCCGCAAATGACGAGAATTTGGCTCGTAAACTGACATTTTCAATCGAATAACTTTATGATGCAGACACAAATCGACTAATGTTTCTATGGGGTTATGTTGACAGATGCCCAAGTTTATGTATGTATGACGTCTATGATTTATTTATTTCGACCACCACTTACCGCTAAAGTCATCTATAGGAAAACGGCGGAAACAAAGTTGTATACCTAAGATTTTCATAATACATTCTATTTTTCAGTCTTAATATTAACACAATTTTTTGATATCATTATCTTCAAGTGTCTTACACTCACAGTATGTAGGCGCCTTCCTCTTATATGACATCATCTCATTATTTTTGTACAAATTAGAATAATTTTATTAAATTTTATAAAATAATTATTTTATAAAATAATTTTATCAGTAGTATAATTGTTTATAATTCTTACTTTGATTAAAATAATATCATCCATATCTTCAAAAAACGTTTTTTACAAAAGACGCATATACTTGGCGTTTTTTATTTTTTGTTGAAAAGGTAATTTTTAATAGTAGATACAATAATATTATATTAATGAAATGAATATAGATACAATCCTATTGTACAATCTTATTGTAATAATTTATAATCAATCTATTTGTCTACTTATTAATTATAGATAGATCTAACTTCACACAGTTATTTTATATAGCAACACATTAATTTATCCATTTATTATTTATTAATCCCCTTTATTTAAATTTTTTCAAATATAAAATTAATTTTCTCAAGATTTCTCGAAT
Source organism: Atta cephalotes (assembly GCF_000143395.1). Lineage (NCBI taxonomy): Eukaryota > Metazoa > Arthropoda > Insecta > Hymenoptera > Formicidae > Atta > Atta cephalotes. The sequence goes on along the minus strand of NW_012130067.1, from coordinate 10,382,806 downwards.
GGAATTCTGTTGTTTTAAACCCTGCGGTTGTGTCTTCGCAGTGAAATGTCAATTACTACGTTACAGGTTTATTGTCATTGCTGGCTGATTGGCGTGCGGACAACATTACAAGATGAACCGAACGCGATAATTAATTATTCGCCCGGTGATAATTAATTTCGTGTACACGGCACACGCACGCCGGCGCGTCGTAGCTACAATAGCAAAATTAGCGGCGCACACAATGCAATCGTGCTCATTACAGTTAATCAGTTGGACTGTCATGGCACAATCAATACGATTAACAGTCACTCAGTACAACTAGTGATGCTATCTAATAAGAATGCAGCATTATGCTTCAAAAATTAGGTTCAAGTCCTGATTAAGAATCAATGTTGATTGTGACTACAAGGAATTATTCATTTGCACTTAAGGAAATCTTGAAGATGATTAGTGATGACTGTAAATAGCACTTACACACAGATTTATGTCATTGACACATCACTACGTCTCAATATCTCATTCACGCTTACCACACATACACAAAAATTTTCGTATAACAATGATGTTTTAATTAGACGTCTAAGTCTTCTAAGTCTTCTAAGTTCAATTCTAACAATAAGAACTCTATGTTGTCTTTTCATCAAACTACTGTGGACTATTATTTCGTAAGTACACATTGCACAGTTTTTATACGAAGTAAATATTGTTACGATGTAACAGCTCTAGAGTGCTATGTTGGACTAAGAGATCGTAAGGAGACCTCAATTTTGAAATTTTTTTACGTTCTCGACATAAACTCCACTTTATAGACACGTATTATTGCGTGTATTAATCCTGTACTTTAATCCTGGAAAAGAATTTTTGAATTAAAGGAAGAAAAAAGTAATTGTTACACAAAAATTGTACGATTTAGTTAATGTAATATACATGATTTTAAGATTCCCCGAAGGTAAGTAGTACACTTCACAACAACACCATCCAAAAGTTAAGTCTCATCGTGTGCTCATTGGCGATACCCTCCTACTCCTTCCAGTGAGAGAAAAGTTTGATTGCACCTACCCAAAGTCGCATACACCCGCGAAAAAAATGAATACAAATAAACGCAGACAAATATACTGATATTGCCAGATGCTCACTGGCCGTCCCCTCCACTCTCTCCAATCGCCTCTATACATATATATATATATATATATATATATATATATATATATATAT
>NW_012130067.1:10373465-10381589 GCF_000143395.1 Atta cephalotes | reverse complement strand
TATATATATATATATATATATATATATATATATATATATATATGCCGAACAAAATGAAAAATTGCATTCTTTAATTACGATTCTATTTTTACGATTCTATTAAGGGAAGGCGTGTCTCGAAACGTTAATAGGTGCGTCCTGATCATTTTGACCAAAATATATTTTCGCCCATATATGTGTTATAACTGGAATACATATATGATTATAATTACTATAAGTAATAATTAATAAAAAAATCAGACTACAAACACTAATAACACTAACGTAAGTGAGTTTAAGTACTATTGTGTACCGAAACGGACGTGTTCCGTCTTGGCTTGGGTGTAACATCATTCTTAATTTTTGTCAAGCTACCGAGCTTTTTTCTTTTTTTTTATTTGTTACCTGCATTTTTGAACTAGTTTATAGCCAGATCGCAACCAGGCTGGCTGTGAGAGTCAATAAAAAAAGAAAAAGAAGACTAACCTAACTGCGTGCATTACGGTCTTTTAGACCGACCAAATTTTATGTAGATATATGTGTGTTTACGTCATCTATAAGAAAAAATTCTATTCGCATACTATAACTAGAAATAACTATAAATAGAAAAAACATTAACGTAAAGATAAAAATATAATAGTGCCAATAAATTGAAAGATATGAATAGAAAACGAAAGAATACGGCAAAATGATTGTAGACCATTCCCAGGTTAAGAATTGAACGATAAAATAAACATTAATCAACAATAAGAGCCAAATTTTAATATATTTAAAATTATTCAAACGTTTCAATTATTCAAACAACCTTTTTGTCAGGCCATCTTTAGTGTTTACAATATTTGGAAAATTAAACGCAATAAATTAATTTTCTATAACAGTTGGATACATATAATTCTGAACTTAATAGTTACGCTAACATAATAATGGTCATAGATTCTTCATGTATTAATGCCGTAACAATATGAACGGTAAAAAATTATGAAATTTTTTTATAATATCCGTTTCATATTCCTTATATCATGCTTATTTTTTATTAATCTTAATGCTACTTTAGGCTCTACAAAAATAAATATGACATTTTCATAAATTTTGTACAAATGACACGTATAAAAAGTGTTTTTAATTATTTCTAATATATCTCAATATTGAAACAGTCAATCTCATTGTAATTACACAAGTGTATCAAAATCTTCTAGTACAATATATAGATTCAATTTTCAGAAATTCAAATTGTTTTCAATTCGCGAGTGTACACTACCTTAACACGGCGAACGAACGGAGATAATGCGCGATTAACGTGTGAGAGTAGGTAATCGATGTGTATAAAAATCTACATTTGATCTCACAGATCTCAAGATAAATGGGACGAGGGAAATACTGCCGCAGTGCAAATATGTATCAGTACTAATTACAAAACTGAAAGCACGTTCTCCGTACTACAGTAAGATCGTGTCTCATGTAGCCACAGCAGCCTCGTTAACTAGCTGCCACGCGATATTGTTGGCACTGTATGTGTATACATAACACACACATTTCACTCCCGTGCACACATACTGAGACGCTTGTGTACGTGTGGGGATACAGGAAACTACGACGAAAGTTATATCTTATAGTTACAGCATGTTATCACGAAACTTGTACAACGTAACATACGGGATGGAAACTGCACGCAAGTACCACACTGTGTACTGGGTGTCACGGTAATAATCGACCCTCACTCGTGCACGTCACATGTTGTGTGCGATCGACCCCTCAATTAGATTCTTCTGTTTCCTTACTCCTCCCTTCCCTTGCAATTCATTGCCGTATAACAACAAGGCTATTCTTTTCAAAAAGACACGCATAACAATTATGTTTTATATTTGTGTGCATGTGCGTGCGTGCGTGCGTGCGTGCGCGCGCGCGCGCGTGTGTGTGTGTGTGTGTGTGTGTGTGTGTGTGTGTGTGTGTGTGTGTAGTCAGAGTAATAAAGGATTCTCTAATAAAGAATTTGGAGAATTAAAGATTCAGTACTATTATATTAATTTAATTACACGATAAATTATATAAGTAAAACGTGACTAAATGTATTTATAATAATTTAACACATCTTAATCTCAACTAATTATGAAAACTGTATTTAAGTTTTAAAGCGTCCAGTTTAAAGTGCAAAATGCAAATAAATCTCCATCTTACGATATTTGATAGAGAAAGATTCAAAGTTTTTTAATCTACATTTAGAACTTAATATCTACATTTAGAACTTAATATCAATTGCACATTTGTGCAATTATCCAAAAATTTTCGTCTTGGATCCAAATGACTCGTTACTGTTTATAATTGCTACAATCGAGGAAAAAAAATAAAAGCTTTCTTCGCTTATTTGTATATTGTTCACATTAATCGATTCTCACTTAATATTGAAAAAAATTATGCTTCTCATGAAAGCTTCACTTTTATGATGCGATAGTTTTCTTCTATTGTTCTATTCAATATGACAAGAAGAAATGAATTTCTTTTTTAAAAGAAGACGCAACATATCTCAAATTTATTAAGATTTAATAAAATTCTGTAATAAAGAATATAAAATCGAAGATTTAGAATTATACTATAATGTATATAATATAATAAATTATAAAATGATAAAATGTGAAATTGAATATATTATACGTATAATGATAATTTACTTTTTTACTATTTATATTAAAACAAGAAAATAAACTTTTAATAAAAAATTTACTTTTAAGACATGGGTTTTTTCTTCTATTGTTCTATTCATTGTTACATGAGGGCAAGACTCATCTTTTTAACAAGATACGCAAAATGTTCCACATTTATGTTATAACGAAACGTTATAACGAAAAATTTAATAAAGAAAAACTTTCGATTCGTGATTTAATGAAAAATTCTTTACTAAAGAATTCGGAAGTAAAGATTCAAAATTATAAATTTTAATGTACGTGATAAATTATGTAGGTAAAATGTGTTTTTTAATTTATTATGCAATAATCTAATTTTTTTAATTTAATCTTTATTTTTTACTATTTGAAAATAAAACAATAAAACTTTTCGTGAAAGATTCACTTTTGACATGTAGCAATCTTTTTCTATTGTTCTATTCGATGTAATGTGATATTTGTTCTTTTCAAAACGGCACACAATATATTATGTAATTAATGAAATTTTCTAGTAAAGGAAAGAGAGAGAGAGAGAGAGAGAGAGAGAGAGAGAGAGAGAATGTGAAAGTAAAATAATCCAGAATTATATAAATTTAATTTACGCAAAGAGTTATATTGATAAAATGTGATTCTGAATGTACATATTGTATATAATTAAATGTATTATCTAATTTATATCTTCTTCACTGTATTGAAACAAAAAAATAACTGCAAAACTCTTTTTGGGAAATTTTTAATGAATTTTTAATAATGTAATGAAAAATTCTCTAAAGAAAAATCCAAAATCAAAGATTTAGAATTGTAAATTTAATTTATATGATAAATACAGATTAAATATGATTATATATTTCAAATGTGACATTCACTTTTGAGACGCGGCAATTTTTGTCAATTGTTCAATATTATTTAGATAAAAATATTTTTTATTTATTTTTTATTTTATTTTTTATTTTATTTTTTTTATTTTTTATTTTATTTTTTTATTTATAGCATCTATCAAATAAATTTATCAAAAATAACATATCATCTAAACACATTGCAAAATTGTCGAAAACTAATTAACTTCACTCGCACTGCATTGCGTGTCTTTGCATTGTTCCAATTTCGCGATAGTATATGTACACATACGATGCAAATAATTCGCCGTAATATTAGATTTATTCATCACTTCGATATTTTAAAATAAGAGAGCCAGGAGACGTTTTGAAATATTCTTTCTCAGATTCCCTGGGCATGTCAAATTAATCGTGACGTTGGAAGCTATCGAGTTTTAGGTACTATAAACTTCCGCTAATAAATGCTGCTAATCCGCATCAATAACTTAAGGACAAAGAGACTTGCTTGTCTCCTAATAGTGCATATGCATGTGCTATGTTATGCAGGTTCTAATTTCCAACAGCATGTTCTGTCCCGAAAACTAGCTCAGACTTCTCAACAGGAGATTATATATACCGTTTAAATTTTCAAAGATTATTCTATCTAGCCAAAGCTTTACTTCTATTGTTGGAAAAATGTGTCGAATTTAATATAAATCGCGTGTCCCAAATGGTTCATTAAAATTTTTAATTAATTAATTTAACGCAAGCTAAATATGTTCGAAGGTTACACAAATATTAAGAAAATAAATACAAAAAAACATAATGTCGATATAGTTTGTAAACAAACCATGAAACATATTTTTTTCAGTAAAATTTTCATTTATGATGTATTAAATTAACCTACATTTTATTCATTTCTTATAATTTGCGTTTTAAAACACTTTATTTTACGTTGTTTGTTTTACGTCATTTATTTATTTACTCATAAATTGTGTCATTTTGTCCCAAGAAATGTTGAATATCAATTTAACACAAAATCTTTAAGGCCGTGATCAAACTACAGGTTGCCAGTTACTTATTGGTTGTCGGTTCTATTTTAGCATCATGATGCAGCGAATGTGGGTTAGTTGCAACGTGATTGACAAAAATAGATAATCGACAATCATAATCGGCAATCTGTAGTGTGATTACAGCTTAAATAACATAATCATGTCATAAATGTTAAACAAACACTCGAATATGTTAAAAAATGCAACACAAATTGTGTTAACAAGAATGTGAGTGGACCGTTTCCAACACAAATATATAATTTTCTTTTATTATGTAAGAAGAAATAGATTTAGAACTTTTATAGACATTTTTACATAATGATATAAGATAATTTAAACTTTTAGAAATTTTTGAAAAATAATGAAAAAATAATCAATAATTGGAATAATTAAGAAAATTAATTAGGAAACTTTCTAGCTTCTAATGTTATTCATCAAGGGAAAGGAAAAGAACTTTTCATAAGTTTTCTGATTGATGTAGACAATTTAAGAAACTTTATGAATATTTTTAATTTTCTGTTTTTATTTAAAGAAATTAAAAAGAAAAATAGAAAAACTAAAAGCCACAAAGCTAGAAACAAACATATTAAAATATATATGGAATAAAAGAATGTAATTGTACGTAATAGAAAAACAAATCTACAGCTTTTCACTTCCAAAAGACATAAATAAAAAGATAACTGGATTTAAAAAATGGAAAAAAGATGTATTTAAATTTAAACAATTAAGATTATTAAAATTTTTGATAATTATTCAGATTGACACAATGCCGATGATATTGACATATGTTGTCAAGGATTCTCAGATAAAACTTTTTGAAGGTCACTCAATCATGATCTTGACAACATATATCAATTATCAGATCAAGATCATCGATGCGGTGTCCGTTAATCCGAATAATTATCAAATTTTTTTAGCATTCATTGCTATTTATCAAAGAAAAAGAATTCGTTCTTGTAGATAATCAGGAAATTTTATGGATATTTTAATTCTCTTGTAGGATTTTGAATGAAGAGAACTAAAACAGCACACTTTCGTCTAACATGTATTTAGTATTTACTAAGCGACGCCGACATCTTACGAGCGACTAACTTACAAAGTTTAATTACAGAAGATATGCGTTCTTATATTCGAGATAATCTGTCCTAATACATACCTATATAAATATAGTTACACTCACCGATAAGTTATGAACATCTTATTCTCATATAAAGAAAAAACACTCTCATATAAAGAAATTGATAAAGATAGTAAAAGAAATGAAAAACTATAAAATTGAGAAATAAAATAGTTGAAATATATAACATAAATATATAACATATAAAATATATAACATAAAAAGAAAACAAAAAAATTGTGAATAGCAGCCTTTCTTATCTATGTACATAAAAGAAAACATAATTAAAATTTAAATATACATAAGGAAAACAAAATTAATTTGAATTATCAATTCTGAACAATTAAGATGATTGGAAACTCATTTCTAGTTTCTAACTATTCTAGCTATTCATCGAAACAAAGAAAAAATAAGTTTTCATAAGTTCTTTTATTGTTGTAAAGAATTTAAAAAATTTTATCAATTTTTCAATTTTCTTATATAAAGAAAGAAACAATTAAGGAAAGTAAGAAAAACGAATAAAATTGAAGACTCGGAAATAAAAAAATTTGAAACAAACATGACATAAGAAAATAAAAAAAAAAGCAAGAAGTAAAATTAATGACTCAAGAATTAAAATCGAAATAAATGTAACATTAAAAAAAAATAAAAAGTGTAAAAATAAATCGACAATTTTTATTCTTATCTATGCCTATACGCATAAAGGAATGTATAATTAGATATAAAAGGAATAGAAGAGAAAATTATATTTGAGATTAATATTTTAGCTTTCAAGGCTATTTATTAAAGCATACGAATATTTCAGACGAATTTTTTGACTGTTGTAAGCAATTTAAAAAATTTTATAAAATTTTATGGATTTTCTAATTTTCTTGCATGAAGAATTTAACAAAGAAAGTAGAAAAAAAAGAAAAACCGTAAAGCTAAAAACTCAGAAATAGAAAAATCAAAATAAGTGTAACATAAAACATGAAATTTTGTGTGGAAAAACACAAATCTACAACTTTTATTCTTATCCATAATTCTTGTACATAAAGGAAAGTATAATTAAACATAAAAGGAATGGAAAACCGTATACAGGATGTCCACCTATCTCGAGCATTTAAAATATCTCGCTTGGTTTTTATGACAGGAAAAAATGTTTCAAACATGAAAGTAGAACGATTTAAGGGGATATCGGTTATGTTGTTTTTCTTCTAGGTGAAGGCGCCAAAAAGATACAAAGATCACCTTTTTTAAATAGAATTGTATGATATTTTTTACACAATACGATTCCTTTAATTATTCTATATTAATTATTCTATATTAAAGCAATTAATTCATCTCATTATTCCGTTCATAAAAGTATTAAAGTACGATAAAAAGTTAATAGTTTAGGTTTGATATTTAACATTTAAATATGCAAGAGTAAAATATAAAATATCTTGTAAACTATCGATTTTTCTAAATCTCTAATTTAATATTTTTATATGCAGAATAATTAAAGAAATCATACCGTGTAAAAAAAATCCAGAAATGGAAATAACTCGTTATTTGTAATGAAATTATAGTTACAAGTAACTTTTTTGATAATTTTACTAATAACTGCGTTACTTTTTTTTTGGTAATTGCAAATATAACGTAGTTACATTTTATTAGTAACGGTAACAAATTGTACAAATTGTACAGTTACTTTTGTCATTACTTTACATACGATTGGACACTTAAGCCACTCATAGCGTTTGAGACTAATCTCTAGACTAAAAAATCTCTAAACACCCGTCTGTTGTGAATGATGGTCGACTTTAAAAGAATAATGGAAAACTTTCTCAAATAATAATCACTGTAAGTTACTTTTAAAATTTGGTACTTTTTCTACTCGGTAACGAGTAATTGTAACTTGTTACTTTTAAAAAATAACTTTCCATTCCCTGAAAAAAATCATATTTTATATAATCAATTTTATTTAAAAAAGTGAAGATGAATCGTATCTTTTTGATTTCTCCACTTAGAAAAAAAAATTTAGAAGAAAGACTAGAAGATTAACATAAATACATCCAAATACGATCAAAATATTCCCCTTTAACCGTTCCACTTTAATCTGAAACAATTTTTCGTATCAATAATTTCGGAGAAAATTGACTATATTAATTAAATGGATCTATAGAGACTAACTTAGAGATTTTAATTTTAATAATTGATTGTTACAATTAATACTAATTATTAAATAATGTAATTTTAATATTAATTATTTTTTACTATAACATTACAAAAATTGTAATGGGAAAAGTAATGAATTGTTATTTTCTAAATAACGATAACTTTCTAAATAACTTTTTACAAAATATTATAATACATATTATATTATTATTCTGATAACACTACTTTTATAATACAACATTTTCAATCCTACATAGATTAAATATGCCCATATTTAAAACAAGGCCAATTGTATTATTTTCAATTTAATGAGAAGATGAAGATATTTTCTTGACTGGATTTATAAAATCGATACATGATTCATA
>NW_012130067.1:10368510-10373054 GCF_000143395.1 Atta cephalotes | reverse complement strand
ATATATATATACACACACATATGTATGTATAATTGGATGTATGTATGTATATATTGGAAAAAGAAAACGAATTGTTACTTTTGAAAAAATTTATTGGCAGATGGAAAGGAGTATGTCGTGGTTTTCCACGTCGCGAAATCTATTCGACTGCAACGAGAGGAACGTGTCGTTGCTCGGGTCATCACAGAGGTTGGTAGGTGCTGAACGCTTAGCTTGATATTGATCGACCTTCTCCACCGCCCTACTCCCTTCTCTATTCACATGGACTCGCGCGTCGAGCCGCCGCATCTCCGCGCAAAGTAATATCGGAGTGACATAACGTCGTGCGGAGAGGACATCAAAACAACCATCCATCCCCTCCCTCCTTCCCCCTTTTTCCCTCATTTTTGTCTCTTGCAACCATCCCTTCGACAAGCGTCGTGCAGCAACAATTTGTCACTCAAAAATTACTCCCTAGAGAAAAAAGGCAGATAAATCGAACATAAAAACCTCGGGTAAGTTTAAAGAGAAAATAAAAAAAAGAGAATCGTTGGGATACTTCGTGATATCGCATCTTATTCGAGGCGGGTATGAGTGTTACAGTTAGGAAAGATTTTCGCAAAGCTTAAATAAGTAGCAAAAAAGAAATCTTGGAAATTAAACTTATATACGTCGACATTATATATTTATCTATCTTTGCATTTCACAGATGGAAGGTGTTCAGAAGATTTATAGGGAAGATTTATAGAGAAGTGGAGATCTCCATAGAAGTGGAGATCTTCACTTCTTCTTCCTCAAGCACGAAGATGATAAATTTTATATTGCGCGAAAATGGGTGTTTATTTCGGCGACAAATGTCTGGCCTAAGTAACTGCTCCGCGGAAACTCTATTCAAAAATGATTATTTCGGCAGTATCATCTCGTTAACCAAGCGTAATCAAGAGAATGACGGCTCCACTCTACTCGAATAATTGGAGAAACATTGCCGAAATTAGTGCGACAGCGATATTTAATTAGCAAGCGACACAGACCCCTTTAAAGGGAGCTGAAATGGAATGCTGTCGAATATTGCGCGGAAATAGGCGCCCCCTTCCTACAACTTGCAATCGGATGCAACTTCAAAGGCAGCACTTCGGTATCCTACGGGAATTCCGGGGTGAGTGAAGATGGACCGGGGGACGGGCGTGAGACAGAATGTAACAGCTTCGCCGCACGTTTGTTAATTAACGCTAATTAATTAAGGAGTCCCACTGCGTACGGACACATCTACTCGTGCACTGCACTACAACCCCTATCAGCTAAGCGCTAAATCGAGTTTCAACCACATTTTCATCAGTTTCTTGTGTCTTCTTTTTCCATTCCTTTTTTTTTTAAGAAAGAAAAAGCTTTCCAGGCTCACATGGTAACTGCACATAATCATAAATGAGCAACATTTCTACGAACTAAACTCTTTACGAAAATTAATAAATAATATTAATATAAATTAATTGAAATGTACGTTTTCAGCTGATTGTGAATTTAAATGATTTTTCATATACAAAAAAAGTAAATTTATTTTATTTGAGCAATAATAAGTGAAAAATCAACCGACATGTGTAAATAACACAGAAAGAAGTGAAGACCTTATTCAATCAAAACGAATTTTGTCTAATAATATTTGTGTCTAATAATATTTTTGCATAAATTTTGCATAAATTTTACAATTTCCCAAGTTTAAACAAATTGTGCGCCGATTAGATTAGGTATTCGTCAATCTTAGAACATAATCCTCAATTGAATTAAATTTACAAACAATTAAGATACTATTAATCCTAACAAGTATCTTAAACTTCAAAGAATTTATTGCAAAAAGTATTATTCCGATTCAGGATTCGAACATGGACATTTCTGACATTCCTTACATGAGCTTACCATTCTTTATCTATCAATTAGAGGCAGAGAAATTGTAAAATTTACGCAAAAATGTTATTAGGCATTCGCTTCAAAATTCGCTTTAATCGAATAAGGCTTCTTTGATTACATTTGAGGTTTAATTTAAAATATTTAAAAATTATGTTAAGAAATGATGTTATGAAACTTTTCAAATCGAGTTCACTCAATCATCTGTCACTAGGATTAAGCGATTATGATTCTAGGATAGCTGTGTAAATGTAATAAATAATTAATAAAGCTACAGTTACATATAGCAACTTTTGAAAAGTTTCTGTAGAGTGTATGAGAAATAAGGGCACATAGCTCTTTTAGTATTATATACCTTCTATAGCTACATATTGTGCATCGTATGTCTTATGAACTCTAACGAACAATAAAAATGTCACAAGATACATAAAAAGTATACTTTCTTCCTAAGAGAAATTTATTCCATCAAAATGCTTTTCAATATTTTTCCCTTTGATAAAATATAAAGTATCAAATTGCAAGAATAAAGAAACTTTAAGTCTACAGTAGAATGATAATTCGATCGATTTCGCGCAAAAGAGAGAAGGATGTGAGTGTTTTTGCATCTTCGCGCTCCTTCTTATTTTAGAAAATCTTGACAAACGATGTCCTATAATTGTCATATACAGAATCATAGACAACATCACATTCGAACGCCAGAATTTAACGTTATTTTCCGACGCTGATTCTCGAATTGTCGCGTCCGTTCATCAATGGTTCGTTTCGAGATAAAGCATGTCTTTGACATCGAGGACATAGCGGACATCGAGAGTCCTAATGCGAATGTCGGCTATCGAACAAACAAGAAGGAATTAATTCTTCTGTCGATCCATCTCGCGGCCGATCAACAAAATTCGATTCCTTTGGTCCTTTCAAGCAACCAAACAATCAGCACTTTATTGACTTGAACGCAAATTGGTGGCCCGATTCCCAGATTATTCGGTATTATATTATCGAAGCTTCGCCAATAGAATAGTTAACTTGGCGATCCTAATTAATGGCATATAATTCCTTCTTTAATTAAACGTATTCAATTTTTGTCACAAATTCTCAATCGACGAACGTGTCTATCTCTCTTAACTGTGTGTCACTTTTATATGTTGCTTGACAAAAAAAATTACTTGTACTCAAGCACAAGGACAAAGTTTCTCAAGTTCTTCAAGATCTGAATATAATCTCGTTTATTTAATTTTTCTAACAAGAGTCACAATTTAAAAAATTTTTAAGTTAAAGTTATACAAAAGGTACATTTATTTTTTAGCACATTTTGGCTTAATAATACGGTATGTGATATGTTCGAAAAGATTTATTGCAATCAAAATTAAGTTATGTTGTTAGAACTTTCAGTCCTTAAAAGGAATTCGTTGATTATAATTAGAAAGATATTCATGATTAATATAGGATATATTGTATAAAAGATTTATTAATTATGTTTTTCAAAAGCTAAAGAGCTTTTCAAATATACAATTAATTTGATGTCAAAGCTCATAAATTTAAATTGAAAAATATACATGAATTATTCCAAAACTATCCTATACATGAATTACTCCAAAAGTTTGAACATTATTTTAATTTTTATATCCATATTAATTTTACCATTTTTAATTAACTTTGATATCAGATTAGTGTTCAATGATCTGAAAAACTCATAAATTTAACTAATATTATATTCCTTTTAAGGAGTCATAAAGATTAGTTATATTGAAAGTAGCATTTACATAGACGATTTATGTATCATTGATACATTACTATACTATTACGTCAACATCTCACACATACGTAAATCTTCGTATAACAATAATTATTTAGACATTTAATGCTTCGTTTCCATATCAATGTAAATTAACTTTAATCTCAGTTCAACTTACTTTTCATCTTTTTCTAGTTCTAAACTAGAAAAAGACGAAAAGTAAGTTGAACGAGATTAAAGTTAATGTATATTGGTAGAAATGGGCATAAATCCAATTTTAAGAACTTCACGTTATTTCTCTGTGAAAACTACTAGTCTGTGGATTACTATTTTGTAAGTACAAATTACACAACTTTTATAAGCAAAGCTTTTAGAAGCAAATGTTGTCGACGTGACGTCATAGTTCTGGAACGCTATATTGAATTAAGAAGTGGTAAAGAAAATATCAATTTCGAAATTTTTTGTCAACATAAGCTCTATTTCATAGTATTAATGCGTATACTTTAATCTCGGAAAAAAATTTTCTGTAAAAGAGGAAATCAATAAAAGAGAAAATCAGTAAAAGAGAAAAAAGTAATTATACAAAAATTATATGATTTAACCAGTAATGCAGACAACTTTAAGATTTCCTTAAGAGCTAAAAATCTTAACATATTTAATTTTGATTGCAATGGAACTTCTCCGCTATATCACATACTGTAGTTAAAATATTTCAAATACAAAATTAAAATAGTCATGTTTTTCAATCTTAACTCCAAATTTCTTAAAATTTAAAAATGATGGAGCAATTTGATAAAAAATTTGAAATTATATAGAAATCTATGAAAACCTGCTTTATCCTTATGTATTATTTTGTTAAATAGTATCAATTAAATAAATTTAATAATTTATTTTTTTAATTTTTTATGCATCGCTATTATTTTATCGCTACTCAATT
>NW_012130067.1:10344305-10368490 GCF_000143395.1 Atta cephalotes | reverse complement strand
GTACTAAATAATTTTATTACTAGTAAATTTTAAAAAAAAATTTAAAACTTAACGGTAAGTAGCTAATTACTTTAATTTTATTATTGTATTATACATATTATTTATTATTGTATTGTATTATACATATAATATATATATATATATATATATATATATATATATACTATATATTCATGTCTATTAAGCTAAAATGCCAACATGAGCATAATCACATAAAATACACGGAGAATTTAGTGCTCTTTTTGTGCTAATTTGTTATTCGAATCCCGTTTTGTTACTTTAGCCGGTTAGCAAGAAATTATTTTTCTGCTAACTTTTAATAAAGTTAGAATGCGTTCCAACTGTATTGAAAGCCAGTAGAAAAATTTCTTGCTAAACGTCTAAAGCAACAAAATTAGGATTAGAACAACAAATTAGCACAAAAAGAACAAACCCTCCGTGTGTCTTATGTGATTGTATTCATGTTGGCATTCTAGATTGATACACATGTATATTCTAATCTTCTAAAAAGTATCAATCGTTATTCTTATTTTTTTATTGTATAAAAAATTATGGAAAAAATTGTTTCAGAATACCCAAGGAATTGTTAAAACCCTCTAATTCCTTGACTTTTCCTAAGTTTAACAAAACATAAATCTCCCCATTATTTCTTCGCTGTTAAATCTCGAAGTATTCATAATAAAGCCCAGTCCTTTCTCCAACTCTTGTGATTCTCAACCCTTTTAATAGCCTTTTCGTTTCCGTCTCCTTTATAAAGCTTGCGAAGCTCGCAGTATAACTTACTTTTAGTTGCATCACAATTTTATTTGTATGAAAGCTTTGTATTTGAATGAGACAGTATCCTTAATTTGTTTATTTTAATTACTGACATCCCGACGTTATCGATTAAAATTCAAGAAATAATTATAATTCGCTTCTCAATTAGCATTATTATTCATGTTTGTGATGCATCCTTGAAAGCTTATCCAATATAACTAATAATAAACAAAATAATTTAATGGTAAATTAATATCTCAAGAAGTAATTTTCATTGTTATCAAATATGAATTATGTATCAATTATGCATGAATTCACGTAATCAATTTATCCGCAATAATTATCATATAATTATCTGGATGAAATCAATAAGATTAAAATGGACGCAGTTTTATAAGCGCATGAGAAATCCGATCGCTTCAAAAATTTCATTCAGAAATTTGCGTGTTATTTTTCCAATCTTTCTGGTTCTTTATTCATTTTATGACGTCTTATGTCTATATGACTATGGAAAGAAAAATTACCTCTTTAAATTTAAAGAAAAAAAAAATTATGGATGGAATCCACAAACGTTGTTCAAATTTCAAGATGGTCTTAAGCTAGTGTTTAAAATGTCATGAACCAATCAAAGAGTTTTATTAGAACGTTAAAACATTGCACCTGAAAAAACAGACTATGAATACCGACTTGTATCTTAATGTGTAGAATATATAAATGTAAGAAGAAATAAATATATGTTTAAAACATATTTTTTTCTAAGCTGTGTAAGCATATATAAAATATTAAAAATATGAATTAAACAAAAAAAATTGAATGTATATTAATTGATTTTTAAAAAAAAAGCATTATTTTGACCAACTTTGGTCGCAGAATCCAACTCGTAAAAATTCTTCGACGGTGAAATTCATATTTATCCTCGCTGTTTTATAACTTCGACAGACTAGAAGAAAATGAATTCCGAAGCATCAGAAAAGATCCGAAGAGAATGGATGATGAGCCATTAAACATTTTATCATCTGATAAAAAGTTCTGTGAGCAAGATGCAACGTTTATTTGCCAATAGACAGGCATTTTACGACGAGGATATATTGTATAATGACTGGGATATAAAAAAATTGAATAGCGACAGAAACGCTGCCACATAGAACAAATAGTTCAGATAAATTTATCGCTGAGCAAGAAAAAATCAATTAAATTATATCTTTAAACAACTTTTTTAAACTAAAGTAAAAATAAAAACTTGCTATCTATGTCAGCCATATGACTTATGAAAAAGCGCATAAAATCTCGAGTTTAAGAAAATATTAAGATCTGTTTTATTATAAATTACAATTGCTACAAAAATTTTCGAACTAATTACGAATCGCAAAATTTTTTTACAGAATAAAAATATGCACAAAAAAAACGTGCAGAGCACTTGATTTTATGAAAAAATCGAAAAAAATTAAAAATTTACTTATATTTTTGTCTCATACAACTGTTTGATATAAAAGTTTTATAGGTTCCATATTGAAAATAAGCCTGCCTCGCATTTTGCATTATTTAAACAAACAATATAATTGAATTTGTCGAATTGAGATTGAAAGTTTAGAAAAAATATTTACTTGAACAGTAATTACATATATGTATGCTTAGCAAAAATATGGTACGATAAAAAAAGCATTGTGTCCAATAAATAGCTCTTGCAAGAGATAGCATTGCCATCAAAAATAATAATAATAATAATATGTTAGATAAGGACAGATATACGCATTTAAGTGTAAATAGAACGATAATATATGAAATTTAATTAAAGGTACTATTATCGATATTTTTAGTTTAGAATTGAAAAGTTTGTTTTATCGAGATCGATTAAAATTCAGCTTTTGCTTTATAATTTTCTTAATTTCGAATCTACAATAGGTTTTTAAGCCTTAAGCCATAAGAAATGGATGAATCACAGTCAATTATTCCTTCGCATTCGACCATAATTGGTCAAATTCTTACGATTTAAGACTTAAGGCTCGGTTACATCAATGTTACTTTGATTTTAAGCGAAACTTAAAACTCTCTCTGATTCATTTTAAAGCGAAAAAGAGACAGAGATAGAGAAAGTTTTAAGCCTCATTTAAAATCAAAATAATATTGGTGCAATCGGGCCTAAAACACCTATTGTAAGGGAATTCTAAAGCCGTCCATTATTGATTAAATATAATTTTTGTATAACAATTATTTTTTTCTTCTTTTACAGATTCGAAAATTCTTTTCCAGGACTAAAATATATGCATTAATACATATCTGTGAGGTGGAATTTACGCCGAAAATGACAAAAAATTTTTCTTATTATAATATTTCAATTTCGAAATTTTTTGTCATCGGCATAAACTCCATTTCATAGATACGTATTAATATATTTTAATCATGAAAAAAAATTTGAATAACATTGATATACGAAAATTTATGTGTATGTGTGCGTGAGATATTGATGAGCAGTATGTATTAGGTATACAACTTTGCTTCCGTCGTTTTCCTATAGATGGCTTAAGCGGTAAGTGGTGATCGAAATAAATAGATCATAGACGTCATACAATAAACTTGGGCATCTGTCAACATAACCCCGTAGAAACATTAGTCGATTTGTGTCTGCATCATAAAGTTATTCTCGATTGAAAATGTCAGTTTACGAGCAAATTCTCGTCATTTGCGAGAGATTTTAATTTTTTGTTTCAATATGAAGAAATCTGCGGCTGAGGCTCATCGAATGCTCTCAAATACTTATGGTGAAGCCGTTATTAGTGAAAGAACGTGTCGTGAGTGGTTTCAACGCTTCAAGAACGGTGATTTTGACGTCCAAGATCATGCTCTGTATTTGGTGGGACCAGCTCGGCGTAATGTATTATGAACTGTTAAAACCGACTGAAACAAGGCGATCGGTATCGAACGCAATTGATGCGTTTGAGCCGAGCATTGAAAAACAAACGGCCGCAATACAACGAGAGACACGATAAAGTGATTTTGCAGCATGACAATGCTCGACCCCATGTTGCAAAAGTGGTCAAGACATACTTGGAAACTTTGAAATGGGAAGTCCTACCCCACCCGCCGTATTCTCCAGACGTTGCTCCCTCTGACTATCACTTGTTTCGATCAATGGCACACGGCCTGGCTGACCAGCACTTCCGGTCTTATGAAGAAGTAAAAAATTAGATCGATTCGTGGATAGTCTCAAAAGATGACCAATTTTTTCGACGCGGGATTCGTACGCTACCCGAAAGATGGGAGAAAGTAGTGGCCAGCGATGGACAATACTTTGAATCATAAATGTATAACCAGTTTTTTACAATAAAGCCTCGAATTTCGGAAAAAAAACGGCGGAAGCAAAGTTGTATACCTAATAGTAATGTATACTGTAGTAATGTATGTAGTAATCTATTAAATAGATTTGTTTTCTGTTCCTGCACTAGTTTAAAAAGTATATACTAAAGCGTTTTCCGTTCCCAAAATGACGACGCTATTTTTGCCAGTGCAATAGAACTCAGTGCACAAGTTTGCTGTACTGGCTACACTAGGTCTGGAGTCAGTAAGCACTGCACCAGTCTTTTTTCTTTTTCTTTTTTCCTAGAGGCAAAAGTTCAATCAAAAAGAACAGGCCTAGTACAGTATATGCACTAGTACAGTGTACACTAGTTTAACCACAGAAAACAGACTTTGTACAAATAGTGCGAGAGTTTATGAGTAACAAAACGATAAAAATATATGTATAAATGATAGCAAGCCTACATACAAAAACATTTTGTATCATCATTATCTTTAATTAAGAATTTTTTTAATGGTAGAATTGCATTAATACTTTCATTTTCATCACCCGAATCTAATACTTCCATCGAGTTCCAAGTAAACAATATTTGGGACGTCATTTTTGGTTGTGTTCAAAAATAAGTTTGATTGATGTTGAGAAAAAAAGTAAAATTGGCAATATTGGAAATTATCAACGCTGCATTTTGTTTCTCTCGCTGGGACTGCTGGGAGACCAAAGTAATAATGACTGTAAAAACAGAAAAAAAAGCTATTTGAAGTGTTACAAGATATACGTAAAAATTTTAAATGTTCTCATAATATATAACACATTGTTAACTTTTTTATGTATAACTCATAGAGATGTTGTATATTTAATTGTAATTAAATATAATAGAATACAAATCTATTCAATTCTAACCTCTGATTTTTCTCTTTTTTTTTCTTTTACTCTGGATGTATGTAAAAGAGAGTTCTGATGTAAGATCTTTTCTATTATATTTAATTAGAATTAAGTATACATCTTGAGTATTATTATATAATATATTATTATAATAAATTATTATATTATTATATATATTATTATATAATATATTAATATAATAAATACGTACTCATTGATACTAAAAAAAATAAAATCATGATAAGAATACATCAATAAGACTAAAATGAAAGTTTATTTTCTTTTTATATATACAGATGTTTCGAAAATATTTGGCAAGCATTCTTGTGTAGATAGAGTGAACTAGATAGAGTGAAATTGAGTTCTCTATCATTTGCAATTTTCAACAGTTAACAAGATATTAATTACTAAAATTCGCTAAATATTGGTTTTTAATAATTTTTTACTCAAATACCAACTTTATAGAAAAACAGCGATAGGCAAAAATTATTTATTTTCTTTTCATAAAGTTTTGAGAATTTATGAATTTTTTCTAAAATTTTTAATATCATATTTTCTCATGTTGACAAAAATAGTTGCCAATATAAGAAAATGAAGTACTAAAAAGATGATAAAAAATTCTGAAAAAATTCTTAGAGTTCTATAAAAAAAAAAAATAATTTTTGTCTTTTGCGGTTTTTCTGTAAAGTTGAGTTATTAAAAAAAAAAATTATTGAAGATCAATATTTGGCGATTATAGTAATTAATATCTTGTTAACTATTGCGAAAATTGCAAAATGGTAGAGAACTCTTCGACTTAGTTTAGCTTTATCTACACAAGAGCAAGAGTTTGACAAAAAATTTGGAGACACCCTGTATAATTAAAAATTTTTTAGTTATATATATATATATACATATATATATATATATATATATATATATACATACACATACACATATATTGTGTATATATATATATATATGCGCGCGCGCGCGCGCGCGTGTGTGTGTGTACATAGATATGTATGTATCTGTATATACATATATGGATACATATTTCTTCAAGTTTACATTGTTATCGAAGACAAGAGCAAGGAAATGCAACAAGCGGAAATTCCTGGCACAACGACAACAACATTGACAAAAAGTAATTTTCTATCATGTTTATAGTATAGCGCGTTAATGAGCGCAATTAATTCATCTGATTAATCGCGACAGCCGACTGCCACTCTCCTGTTCCCTAGTCCTCAACCGATTCTTTCACCTACCTTCTTTCCCGCGATATTATTTATTGCCAACGGCATATTATATGTTTGCTATTACGTCTCACAGAAATGGCTTTTGCATTCAGCTCAGATTCGATCGTATTTAATTACTGCATACCTTGTCAAGTATTATACCCAACGGAAAAAAATAATTTTGCTGTTGTAGCAAACCTGTCATTGCTATATTTTCATAATGGTAACGATAATAGTTGATACAACCAATTTTAGAAATTATTTGTTATTAAAGTAAAGAATTTGTTTTGTTGCTAAGAAATAAAAAAAAATTGCTGCGTGTATTTGCCTTTAAAACCAAGTTAATTTCTTGTTAAAGCAAAATAATGTTCTTAGCTAATTTTTTTGTTATTGGAACAAAATCACTTATTGCTTATACAAATCCATTAAGACAGTAAGAGAAATTTATTATTGTAATCGATTCGTGTTATAACAGCAAAACTTGATTTGTTAGGACGCGCTTTTACTCTGTATTCTCAAACTGTTGTTTCCTTTCTGGAATCTTCTGTTACTATATCTGTTACTATCACTGCATCCATAAACGTGTTGTCACGAGTGATCTTTCAATATGTTATCGCATTTATTTTTGTTTTTCCTATTGTTCACGTTACATACTTTTGTTACTTTATTCAACGTCTACTTGCATTCATAATAATACAAAATCTGCTGAATAGTTGGGAAATGCCTGAAGAAATTATTTCAAAATTGTTACATCTTTTTAATTTTTCATCTCTCGATCATGTTTGTTGCCTATAAGAATAAGCAATTTTACTTTCGTAACTTTTTATATTGAAAAAATAATAAAAGCAACTTTGCTTTCTTAGCAACTTTACAGAATTATTCGAAAGAAGCAAATAAACATATAATAAAACAAATAAAGATATAATAAAATAAAAACTAATCAAAACTAATTTTTTAATTAGATTTGTATTTATCAAATACAATATTTGATAAATAAAAATCTAATAAAAAAATTAATTTTGATTAGTTTTCTTTTATTATATTTTGATTTGTTTTTTTCGAATAATTCTGTAAGGTTGTACTGCTAACAAAGTAAAGTTGCTATTAAAATAAAGTTATTTCGCTCATACAATCAAAATACGTCATTAATTTAGTAAACATGTCTTGCTACAATAGCAAATTTGATTCACTCATGTAGTTCAAATAAATTGTTTGTAGAACAAAATCATCTTATTATAATTCTTCAAATATGTTTTGCTTTTATAGCAAATTGTATTAATAATACAATAAAAAAGATCGATTGATTAAAAATTCATTTCTAGGAGCAAAATAATTTGTAGTTTAGGCTAAATTATATCCAGCAAATAGTAATCAGAACTTTTAACGAATCTCTTTGCTGTCCACGTAATGGATTTAACTGATAGATTTTGCTACAGTAGCAAATTTATTAGCTTAGCATAAAATCTGCTAGCAAATTATTTTTCTCCGTGGCTCTTATTACCGCATTATCACATGCAGTTCTATGGCCCAAAATACTTCTGAAGTCAAGCTCTCGACGGAATATGGGATTCATTTTAAGACAATAAATTTCTAATAATCATAAATCACTGATGTGAGATTGTATAATAATAAAGATTAAAAGAAGTTTTATCTCTTATCAAATTATATCTCTTTTCAAATCGGTTATTTTTTTACATTCTGTCTATAGATTGTGTTTAACAAACAATCATGCAGCAAACATATCATAATCAGAAATTCTGTTTGGTCTAATCGAAATGCCATTCTATTGTAATTGGACCTTTTTATTGATTTCATCAGAACATTTTTCTTTGTGTACCAATTGCTGTAGTGAAAGAAAAATTTTTAGAATTATATTTACTATAATTATTATTGCTATATCTAATATTAGTAACACAAAATAACTATATGTATACTTCTATCAACACATATGTATAATAACTATTAAGATACAGTTACAAGAATATATCAGTATAGTCTCTGCAAAGAAAATTAAATTGGAAGTATATTTAATATTTACATTTCAAATAAATTATGTACATATGAAAGTGTGCAAATAAGATTATATTTTATTTAATAATACATTTTCGTTTAATAACATATTGATTTTATTTGTTATTGTTAAAAATTAAAAATGATAAAAAAATTTACATTTTTCTTTTATAAATACTTTAAATATTCAAAATTTATACAAAATTTTATTGCGATTCACTAATTAATTAGGTATAGAACAAATAAATATTTTGTTTACTGAATCACTATATCATGTATCGCAATCTAATTTAATTTTTTCATAATTTTGTTATCATTTTGAAAATATGTATAAAACATTCTTAAATATAAATAAAAATAGTAATTTCAGAAAATATATTACAATAATAAATTATAGTTATTATTATCATAAAAATAATTGAAACTGCTATAATTTATAGTCATTTCTTTGAATAATCATATTATATGATTGTTCTAAAAAACATTTAACTATAATTTATAATAATTGCAACCATTTTTATAGTAATAACAACTATAATTATAATAATGTTTAGTTACCAATTACATATTTTTGCTGATAGAATTATACATACAATTATTATTAACATTATAGCGATAATAATCATAATTATAAACAAAAAAAAGTGAATGTGTAAAAGTCGTTAATTTTTGCTCCCAATCGAGAAGTGAAATGTGTATATTTTTTTAGTTTTTTAGTTTTTTTGGGCAATAAAATTATAAGAAGCAATTAGTTTTCCACATGAGGGGAATATATAAAAATGTGAATAAATTATATAAATACAATAAAGGTCTCTTAATTTTAAAAACAATAAAATAATATCAAAAAACAAATAAGAATCAATTTAACAAATATTAAGAGCAAAGAATTAAGTAATATATTACTAAATTTCGAAAAAATACATACATTATAAACGTTAAAATATTAAATATTACATATTTCGGCTATATTAATGTAAATGAAATAAGTAAATAAGTATAAGATTTTTGCCATATAAAATGAGATATGTAATAATAGATACGTAATAATTTTTAATATAAACCTCGAATGACATATATGAATCATTCGTGTCAATGCATTTTTTGATATTCTTATTTCTCATATACCTGCACGCCTGACCCTATGCCAACCCAACTTTTTTCCAACATCTATGTAGCAGAATAATAGAGACCTTAAAGAATATATGTGAATTTTTATAGAATTTTTCAAGCACTTTTAGAATCTTAAAATCGAGACAAAAATAACCTATGTGTGTCGTTCGAAGATGCTGAAAATAAATGTGCTGTTTGAGAATTAATGTTTAAATTCTCAAAAACCATTAAATATGTAATATTTTGTTATGCTAAAGTTGAAAAGTAGAGAAGGAAATAAACATACGAAAACTCGAAGGGTGTAAGACAAGAATACACGCGTCTTGCACATCATCTTCCCACCTTCTTAAACTCTAAGCTTTTAGATCTTATCCATAGACTTCTAAACCCCAGACTCATCAAAATTGTATGCTTATTTATTCACTTCATTTATATTTTTACACATATTTCCTTTCATATGGAAAACTGATTACTTCACGTGATTCTGCAGTCCAAAAATGATTAAAAAACATACACATTTCACTTCTCAGTTAGGAGAAAAACCGATAACTTTTACTCCTACTTTCCTAAAGTAAGTAATATTTTCATGAATAATAAGTAATAAGTACTAATAATAAGTAAACATATATTTGATATAAGTATTTTTTTAAGATTATTTTTTTTTTTTAATAATTATTTATTTATACAATTATTATTACTAACATTATAGTACTAATAATCATAATTATAATAATATATAATTACAGTTAAATATCAAAAATTTTCAAAAATATCAAAAATGTCAAATTCAGTCTAATACGAGTCATCATTATTCCTACTCAATCATATCATTATTTTATATTAAAACAATGGTTATATTTGACACTATACAGTATCAATTTGACACGATATAGTGTCAATTTTAATAATATATTTAATAATATATTTAATAATATATTTAATAATATATTTAATAATAATAATTGTTTTAAGATAATGATATATTTAATAGGAGCAGTGGCGATTCACATTAGGTAAAACTTGACACTGTGCATTTAACAGTGTAATTGTAAACGTGACATAATAACACCCAGACAACACCCAGCATAATTGTCTAACCGAGATCTTTTTTGTACATCGCGTATATCATATTGGGTGATTAAGAGGAAGAGCGAAAGAGGGAGAACTTGTTTAATCACCGTCGGTTAGGTATACAGTATACTCCAGTCTCCATTAAGGAAATGAATTTCCATCCCGTCTCTTCCGATCTCCCATCCTATCTCTTTGCCCCCCCCCCCCCCGCCGGGAAAACTAGCCGAACAGCCCGTCTGCATCGCACTTATCTCCTTGAGACTCCTCGAGTTGTCGCGAATCCTTATCGCAGATAGACTACGACATCTGCCTCTTCGTCGGCCAATTATTTTCATTAATTAATGAAAAGCACCGACGATTATGAGTCTTTAGGGTTTGAGTAGTCTGAGAGAATGCTACCACGGGAAGAAACGCCGCGATAACTTATTCTTTGTAGTAATCCTCCGCAATGTGCAGGATCACGTCGAGAATTCACAATAGCATCCGCGGAATTTCATTTCAAAGAGCTTGCGCGTATTTGACTTTCTTTAAAAATAAAAATTTTCTACAACAAGTTTTTTCTATTTGCCCAAGAGTTTTTTTTATATATTTTAGTCTTTATTTTTCGAAACACTATTATTTCCTGAAAACAAGTTTCTTAAATGTACTCTATATCAATATTACAAAATTTCTGTGTCCCAGTTTTGGAATAAAAATGTTATCTCTATTTATTTACTTACCTATCCATTTAAATATCCATTTCTCATGTAAGTCGATAAAACGGTTAAACTATTTTCGTAAATGCGCACATTTTTGTAAATACGGATTCTGAGTAAATAAATCTCTGCAACGTACGGATCGCTATTGCATGAGAGAAGTACGATAAAAGCATTATCGAGGGGGTGATTTTTAGATAGAGACAGGTTTTGTGTCTAACCCATCTACGAGGCGAGTTGAGAAGACAAGCCGTTATCTCTGCGGAAGAAATTGCTTTTGGTTTTATCACGCAGTTGCGATTGATATAGATTGATCATCTTGACCCTCTCATGAGGTAGATAAATCATTCTCAGAAAGATAGGGTTGAACGATGAGCGTGACTGGTCGCCGAGAAATCTCGAAACGCGTGCACCGCACTTCGGGGAAAGAATTCCGTTCCATTATTCATTCTCTCTTGTAAACAGCATAATTTTGTTTTAATTTTAACATCATTTTATTATTCTACATAATTTCTATTTGACATTTTTCTTGAATGTCAAACTCTTAATTATGCATTATTTAATTTTCATCATCTTTTTAATAATAAAACTTAACAAATTTAATATTTATCTAATTTTACTACTTTTTAAAATTACATAATATATACAAATCAAAATTATATATATTATTTCAATTTCATTAATTTTGTTTATATCATATTGCGCATTAATTTCATTTGCAAATTTGTTTACTTATATTTTAATTAAACATGTTGATATTTAATATTTTATTTAAATTTCACATAATTTTGTTTTTTTATCATTTTTATTAAAATCAACGTGAAAATATTTATTTTATATTGATTTTTATTAAATGAAATCAATATAAAATTAATTTCACTTAGGCTATATGATTAATTTAAAACATTTTCTCTCATATAAGTAAAATAAAATATTTTAAATTAGATCTCTATATATGATTGTAATCGAAAGTTTGTCCCTTTTTGCAATTGTTTTTTGCAATTAATCATAAATATTAATAGTATTCTATAGTAGAAGTTTGCGCTTATTGTAACATTTCTTAGAAACATAACTTCTCTCTGAATACGCTTTGAGAAATGTGTTGTAAGGCAGAACCACATTTCCCAGTCACGGCATGGTCCTGCCCAAGGGTTTTTCCGTACAAGTTCCAACTCCCGTGATCCTCCGTTCGAGGATTGGTCTCTTTGGCAAGACCTCGACATTCTTCAACAAGTTCAAAAAGTCGCCTGGTATACCGATCTACTTCGAGAACTTTGCGATTCTTACACCTGCGTATTTGAAGCAGAACAAAACATGTCTGACCGCTTTAAATCATCAGAGAAGATGGAAAAGTTTTCTCGAAAGCCGCCATCACAACAACGTGAAGATAAAAAACTTAGAATAATAACAAGATTTTCGAAAATACAGCTGACTGTCATCTTGATATAGAGCAGTGCGACTTCCGAAATAATATTTGTATATTATGTAACATAAATTTTATGTAATTGTCCAGTCTATCTGTAATAAGATGAATATCCCAGTGATTGGACATGTATCTATCTATGTCCAAACATTTATTTATATAATTATTAATCACACACAAATGCTTTTTCAAATATAATATTATAATTTAATTATCTTTTAATTATCTTAATTTAATTAATCTTTAAATATAGTTAAATTATAATATATTGTAATAAAAAAAAGTATTTAAAATTAATAGTAATAAATTTAGTGTAAGTGTTCGCACAATAGATATGTACACGATCACTGAGACTTTTATCTTATTTATTTTTTATTTTAGACAAACAATAATAAACGCTAATATAAATAATAAACAAGGAGGTAACCACTCTTGATTCCGGTGTACATCTGCTAGAAGTCCCTTGAATTCCTCGTAGTCCGATAAAGTCCAGCAAAATTCGATGAACTCTGATGAAGTCCGATGAAGTCCGGTGAAGTTCGATGAATTCACGAATTCTTCAAAGTCCGATAAAGTCCGGCAAAGTTCGTCGAAGTCCGATAAATTTCAGTAAAGTCCGTGACAGTCCGTGAAATAATTTCAAAGTCTAGATATATACTTATTTTCTGAATGCTTACCCTCTCGATCATAAAATAACTTTTAACCAATTTCGATGTTAAATTTTGATCGAATTATTAAATTTTAATATATATGTATCTGATGAATAATTAAAATATAAATGGTGTACTGTATAAAATTAACTTTAAAAAAATATATCAAGTGCAACACGCATCCTCCATACAAAAGAATTGAAATAAAAAATTACTGCCAATTTTTCAATATAATTGAATAATTGAGTAATTGTGTCTATACAGAGTGTCTCAAAATTTGAGGGTAATACTACAATGTGAAAAATTAAGTAATAAAAGTATAAGCCATTTTTTCCGTAAAATAGTTTTTTAAATATAAATGTTTAAAATTTGATTAATCGTAAACATTGATTAAAAAGTCATCTATCCGTATGATAATTTATGTACAGCGACATTGTTTTGTTTAGTGTTTAATATCATGCACACATACGAACAGATAACTTTTTAATCAATGCTTATGATTAGTCAAATTTAAATGTTTATATTTAAAAAACTACTTTACGAAAAAAATGGCTAGTTTTATTTTATTTAATATTACTTAATTTTTCACAAAATTTCACGCTGTAATAATATTACTCTCGAATTTCGGGATACTCTGTATACATATTATAAAAGCATCTGACGTGTAAAATAATATAAAAATAATGTTATATTATTATTCTTTAGAATTTTAACTGACAACACTTAACTTTAATAATAATTTTATTGTCATCAGTATTATAATACATACAATTGCGTTATTCCGTCGCAAATTGCATTCATTACAAATTTTAAATTGTACATATAAAATGGTCTCAGGATAAAGCATGACATATAAAAAATATTAAAAGATATAAAAACATGACATGATTGGGTTAACACATTTTTGTTTATTATATTTATCATATATATTCATATAATTAATGCAAGAAGATAAAACATATTATATCATATGTATAATATAATATACCTGGTATATATTATATATCTATAGAACTAGTATAATAATTTATACTTATTATTTATATTTATGTATATATTACTACAACCTGATTTCGCCAAGATTTTGTATGTTACGTTTATTCTTTAAAATTTCCATTGGAATTCACAAAAGATAGCACAATTGTATGAATCATAAAATACCGAAATTATTTTTAAAATTAAGTACTTGTCAGTTAATACAAAAAATAATAATTTAACGAAATATTATTATTATTTTATATGCATTATATTTTTCATTAATATATAGACAAAATATAATAATTATATTTGATTTCATTGACAATTACAAATTAATGCTAGTTTTTGATGGCAAAGCTTTTGTACAGGAGTTGTGCGGCATATTTGATGCTGACCATTCTTTTACTTTTCTTTCCGATTATTTTGTACAAATTCATCTTCTTTTAGTAATATTAACAAGAATATCGATGTCTGAGCCATAGAAAGTGCTATATCGAGAAACATATGAAGAAAAATCTATGTCAAGAAATGAAAAGCGGTTTATTTCGCATAAGCCATGAAGATCGGTCGGTACGATTTATATCGAGAAAGTGAGAAGAACGGTCAATTTTTGTCAATCTATGTCAATCACATAGAATTAAGCAAGAGAATTATATAGCGCAATATATTTTCTTCTCATAAATTTTAGTAGTATGACTCAGAATGGGAATTGTCTTGATTTTCAATCCTATTTCTCGCATTCATTTATTCATATATTATCAGGAAACGCGGTAGTGTCTCCATGTTAAAAAAAAAAAGATACTACAAGTCTCTTATCCCAATTTAATTTTCTGTTTGTGTAATTGAGTAGTGAATATTGCAATATATAGATCATTTTTTAATTTCATACGACTTGAATCATTTTTCTAACTTTCTCAATATAACCGTACTTCGTTGGTGTTCTGACATAGACCGGTCTTCTCACGCTTTACGCGAAATAGAACGCTTTTCATTCATTTCTTGTCATAGACCATTCTTTATGTTTTTTTTTTTGATAGCACCTTTTCAGACGGCGATATATTAAAAAAAAAATTATGTTTGAAGTTTCTTCTAGCACTCTATAAAAAAATAAAAGTAATTTTGAATTTACTGACACTTTCACAAATGCCATTATATGAAATGATGCACATTCTATCTAAAATAAAAATCAGTTATATCTTAACAATTTTTTATTTAAAAAACGTAAATAACTTTAGCATCTTTAAATCATTAATATTAAAAGTTACAAAGTATATTATATTCATTTAAATGAATCTGTTTCAATCAGTGACAAAATATGCAGATCTCAGTCATGCATTACAAAATAAATTATTATTCTAATTTCAAATAATAAGGACTACATATAAAATATACTTACAGAACAGAATCTTCTTTCAAAAGCAAGAAATATACAATTATATCTACTTTATAACTTTATAACTTTAAAAATATTAACTTTTCAAAAGACTTGTCAAAAGATTAAAGAAACCTGTCAAAAAGCAGATGAGTGCTGTTAGTTTTATAATTAATGTTCCCTGGCGTAAAAAAGGAAAACCACATAAATTTGTCTGATAACGGTGACGGCGACGTGAATGTTTCTTAAGATTTATTTATTTGAACTTAACGTTGCAATATCTCTATTAAAGGAATTCTAAAGACGATTAGTCTTTACTCTCGTAGTAAAAAAATTTGTGCCAAATTTAACACATTCCAAATTTCACATGTTCCAAATGATCCATTCAAATTTTTGTGTTAATTTAAGATAAAAATTCAACAAAATTTTCATAAGGATTTGAATGGACCGTTTCTAACACAAATACAAAATGTTTTTTGTATTTGTGTATTGTATATCTACTAACTGTGTATTGTAATTACCACCTACACATGCGATTTATGATTTATTGACACGTGCACCTAAATTTTCATAATATTTTAATTAGATATCTAAGTCCGATTAAGAATTTCACGTTATTTCTTCATGCGAACTACAAATTTGTGGATTACTATTTCATAAGAACAAATCCTTATTTTTTGTGTTGAATTTTTAACATATCCGAGTGTTAATTTAATGTAATTGTGTTATTTGAATATTTTGTGTTAAATTGAAATTTAACATTTCTCAGTGTTAAAATAACATAATTTATAGATAAACAAGCAAATAACATAAAAATAATGTAATTTAAACATAAATTTTAAGAATAAATGAATAAAATATACGTGTAAATTTAATATATTATAAATATTAATTTTACTGAAGAAATATATTCTGTACAATTAGTTACATATTTTATATATAAGAAAATACAGATATTTTGTGTTATTTTCTCTTTGTAACAATAAATTTCTATTAAATCTATATATTGCATATGTTAAGTATCACAGAGGCATCGCCTAGATTAAAAATATAAAAATTTAATTTGAGATAAATTTAACATTATAAATATGTCAATTTAACATAAATAAAATTTGCTTTTAAATTTGTCAAAATATTATGTTTCTTGTTATATATTAATTTTTTTACATAATATTTGTGTTACTTTCTATTCATCTTATATTAAATTAACACAAAAATTTGGGTGGAACGTTTGGGACATGAGAAATGTGTTAAATTTAACACAAAATTTTTTACTATGTACAGATTGCACAGCTTTTATAAGAAGTAAATGTTGTCACAACGTGACAGCTTTGGAGCGCCATATTGGACTGAAAAAATGATAAAAATCTCGATTTTGAAATTTTTTATCATTGTCGACATGAATTTCATCACCTCACAGACACGTATTAATAATGTATATTTTAATCTTAAAAAAAGATTTTTCAAATAAAAGAGAAAAAACTAATTGTTATACAAAAATTATGATTTAGTTAGTAATACAGACGATTTTAGGATCTTTTATTGTAGAGGATTTTTTTATTCTGTAGGAAAACGAAATGATTAGAAAAGTACGAATGCGCGATCTGTGGATAACTCTAGGAAACTAAAAAAACTTCTTATACAATTTATCCTAACGATCCAGTTTAAGACTAGTTAAAACCCAATCGGTTCAATCGTTACTGACAAAGAGATAAGGAAATACTAAATTCATTTCGGCGCGACTATATATTTATTATTGAAAAAAAGACATTATAAAAGAAAACAGGAATCATAGATTAATTCGGCTTAAATGAAATTCTTATTTTGTAAAAGAGAATTATTAAAATAATTCTTCTTTGAAATGAGATCTTAAGACTCCTAAATAGTCATCACATATTATATTTAATTGTGACATCAGAAGCGAAAAATAATACGTTAATTTTTGTTACGTATCATTTGTAAATATAGATAATGAATAAAACGAAATGAAATCACTTTAAAACAATTTTAAAAATAAATGAAAACTCTTTATCTCCCCAACAGTCAATAAATAGTCGAAAAACGTTCGCGAAGGGAAAATTCGCGAAGGCTAAACATTAGCATTGAGAAAGAGCATTGCATGTACCTTTTATCATTTTTTACAATTACTTTCTGACTGTCGGGGGGGAAGGAGAGGGGAATAAAAACTTTCGTCCATTTTTACAATTATTTTAAAGCGATCTCATCACGTCGTTTTGTCCAAAATCTCTTTATTTACAAATGACAATGTAAAAATTAACGTGTCATTTTTCGATTCTAACATCACAATTCAATATAGCTATGGTGACCACGTATTTTAATAAACTTGTTATAATATAACACCAATATAACATCAATTTAATTGTTTTAAATGATTTCTTGCTTAAGACCACTCTCAGAACTTATGGATGGAAGATGTGACAATTCCTTTAATGACAAATAACTCTGTTTACAACGCATTAGAGCAATTACAAGCAATCAACGCATTACAAGCAATCAGATTCTCTCCATTCAAAACGTAGAACCTCACATTCTTTCTTATGCATCGAGATAAGCTCTTCTTCCTCTTCTCTCAAGTTTTCGATATCTTCTTAATCCATTTACACTCTTTCCACGATTTCCAATGCAAATATCCATTCACAAGGGATGATCGATCTACCATCAAAGCCATGTAAAATGTCGACTGCATGTGCAGGCCGATATCATAATTCACATCCTTTATGTAATAATAAGTTAATTCTTTCCTTGCGTTTCATAAAAATTGTTTTATATAACGCATCTTACATATAGATCATAAAAGCATATATATTTTACATATAGAGCATTCCAAAATTTAATATTCCAATATCTTAGCATGCATATTTAAAGTTTGTAAAACAAAAAATCAAAGAACTAATATTTAGATGTCCATAATATGTATCTAAATATCTTTTCTAAAATATTTTCATTCATATTTTTTTTAGTATAACCTTTTTACAAATGTCGATGCAAACGATTGACGCTTTTTTGAATATGTGAAAGGTAAAAAACTGCAGTTTTCAAGCAATAAAAATAATGTAAATATTTAAAGAAATTACATGCAATAATATACATAATTAAATAAAAAAATAACAACTTAGACATTATTATTCGGTAATTAGCTGCGTTCAACTAAACAACTTAACAATTCAATAAGCGCTCGCTTATTGATATATTAAAATTAATTTATTCCTACATAAGTGTGAAAATAATTTGTTTTAGATTGCATTTTTAATTGTATAAAAACATTTTAAAGATAAAAAATGTTAATTGCTTACATCGGCAAAACAAGTTCTTATCAGAGATAAATATAATATAATTAATAATAAATTATACACAATTCTATTATGAGAAATATGTACGAACCTGTTCTGTTGTTCGTCGACAGTGACGGACGGGAGGGTTGCTGGTCGTCGACAAGATGGTTGCTCGCCCTTTCGTGTTCACCGGCCCTCGAACCGCTCAAGAGCGGTCAGACGACCCTCTTTTGATCCCTTCACTAGTCTCGGAACGAGCCCTACGCCCGTATTACGCATACCAGGGATTCTGCAACCATCAAAAAGCATCCTTGTCATTCCTTTAATATACGTGCGCATACCGCATCTTAATCTAGATTTCACGTACAAAATGTTTTAAGAACGCTGGATATTTCTTTCCTAGCTTATTCAATTAGTGTGTGAATTTTTCCTTATCAATACTTGGAGTACAATTGAAAATTTAACGTTTCATTTATATTAAACTATGTATTTTTATCCAATTTATCCATTTTTATGCTAATTTAATATAAGATAAATATGCTCAAATCAATATCAATCGAAAGAACTAATTACTTGTAAAGGCCATCCACACAAAATTACAAAACTGCATAACCATAGCATAAGGCCGCTAAACCATAATAAGCATCCAACATAAAAACACGATGTTGAGTTACGTAAAATGCTAAAGTGTTGGTATATAGTTAGTATATAAAGTTAGTATATATAAAGGATCTTATGCTATGATTATGCAGCTTTGTAATTTTATGTGATAGATTTTAACGCTGTTATCATATTCTGTACACGTTTATACCGATAATTGTCGATGTCGATAACTAATGATAGCCAATAAGAGCCAATAACGATAGCAAGAACTATCCTAGAAAAAAAGCGTGATTCTCATTGACTATCGCTACACGACGATACCGACAACTGTCAACAGTCGTGTACAGAATGAGTTCTGATAATGGCGTTATTTTTTTTGTAATATAACGGTAACAGAGTTACGGTACAAATTTTATAATTGCTTCTGTCGTTATTTTTATATAATAATTTGATATAATATAATAATTTTTATATAATAATCGTTTTTTATATAATAATTTGAACTTATTTATGATATAATTTTCGCCTGTTCAATACTTCAATCTGCAGCCTTTAATCGATATTCATAATTTGTTGTTACATTTAAGGTGATTCTTCAGTAAATCGAATTATTAGATATAGAAATGTCTAATTTCTTGGTATAATGAAGTATCGAACTTGATGGGTACAAAGTTCTAGAGTAGGTTAACATTGAAAGAGAGAAAGAATGTTGAAAATATAACTTTTAACGTACATAATATTAGGTGTGAGAAAAAGTTCGTTTTTTTAATGCCATCTAACGGGAAAAACGCCACGAACTTTTTCCCACACCTAATATATAACATATGTAGTGACAAATAAAAATTAGAGACATTTCTTTGAATAACTGCACATAAATATTACCACAGATTTCTCCAAAAAAACGAGATAATAATTTAAGAAATTACGACTGTAATCGACAAATAAAAAGTAATTGGTCAACGGTCATTCTGAAAAAATATTTACATACGTAAACTTATCATACAAAGATCTCGAAAAGTAAATGTACCCTGTTTTGGCAAAACAGCTCTTGATTTATTATTATGTGTTTTTCACACTATTTTATTAAGATAAAAAGATAATATAGTTTTATATAAATTATGCAGACATTTGTGATTTTGAGGACTCTAGTGAGGCATCCCAAATTTTCGATGCTTTACTAAAGAGCCATCTTAAAAGTATCTTAAGAATTTTGTGCATTCCGATAAAGAAAGAAACAGCGGAATTGAATAGGTAATAACAGAAAAAAAACAAGATGAGGACTAATCAATCAAATTGAATCCGTTTCGTTTTTTCGTAAAACCTGGGTAAAACTTTATTGTTTCGCAGCCGTAATAGGATATATAAGGATATATTTAAATGATGAAATACAACTTGTGTGATAGTGCGAAGTCGAAAAATGATCTTACAATCGAGGATGACAGTATCGCTAATTCTATATTGTTGTCTTCAAGAAGTATTTAAATGATGACATAATGGAATATCAACTTTTATTTAATGCTAATAAAAAATATAAAATTTGATATATATTAATATTATAATGTGACCTAAATATAATCCTACTCATCTTTGCAATTGTATATATTATATGATTCAGATCTTTATCCAAATTCAGATTATTCATATAATCCTTTATCTTAAGTATAATCAGTCTTCATGATTTTATGCATTTTAAGAACAATTTTAAGTTAAAATATATTTAAGTATAAAAGACCTATTAAAATTTTTATATAAAATTGCAGGTCCAAAAAATGTATGACTTTGTATTTATTACATTTATGTATTTAATTATTCATAAATGTAATAAAAATCAAGTTTTACATTTTAAGCATTGTGAAATCTTTTATCTTTTTTTCTTTAGTGCTTAAATAATTTGTGTGAATTTATGGGCAGAATGACCGCAAAATATTTCGTGTACGAGTATAGAGGACTGAATCGAATAGAAAAGTCGAGTTCTCAATCATCTAACAATTTAATAATTTTATATTCATAGGCAAATTACAAAGACCTTATGATGGTTATTGTGAATATTACTACAGTCTTATTGTTAGTGATCTAAAGACTTAGAACGCGCGCAATGAATACAAGAGATCCGGGTTCGATCTTCGGCTGAGGTTATATTTTATGCAATGAATTATTATTTATAGATTTTAATATGTTTATCAGCATTATTAATTTTTCTAAGATTAACATTAAATTATTAAATTGATAGGTAATTTAATTTGTGATATTACTACGGTAGACAATATAGTGTTTTGTAAGACCGAAAAATTACGTACGCAGTTTGACAGAATTTGATATCTAGTAATAAATTTACACTGAATTATTTAAGAGATTATATTCAAGTAAACGCCTGAAAACAAGATGATTTTGGGAATTTTGCAGTTAAATAATAAAATAAGTGCAAATTCAATTCGAAGGCCTTTAATAATGCAACTTTCTAAGCTACACAAAATTTTTGTATTATTTTTTGGCATCGAAATGGAGACACAGGAGCTCTACAAGTGAGACTGCTTTTTTTCCATGGACTTCCGAGGCTTGCAACAGAAGTACTGTACACTTTCATTAAGCAAAATTTTCTTGTAATCTACATTAAATTTGCTAGAGAAACACATATATGTTAAAGTATTGATTTTTGTAGAAATATATATATGATGAACATTCAAAAATAAAATTTAATTTTCATTCAAACAATTCAATAAAAAAGCATTTATAACAGAAAAACTGAACGTAAAAATCATGTATACTTCTCTAAAAGAAATTTAATTTAAGTTTAGTTTAAGCTAAATTTAATTTAACAGATACTGTAAAGATTTCGACTGAATCGGAAAAAAATTGTTAAAGTTATATGCTGCAAGCTACGAAGAAAGAAGCAGTATTACTTGTAAAGTTCTATCGTTGCCATCTTGATGTAAAAAAACAAAAATTATTTTGTAGCTTACGATATGCACATTAAAGATACTTAAATTTCCATTTATTTTATTATTTAACTACAAAAATTCCCAAAATTATCCTGTTTTTCACTCATAGGCGTTCACTCATATAACCTTTTAAAGATCTTCTATAGCTTTTATTGTTATGAGTTTTCCTATTGGTTGTATTTTCACATATATCCAATAAAATTTTTATTGTTTTTGAAATTTTTGTATTTTATAAATTTTATACTTTTATTTCTTTTATTAATATTTTTAAAAAATATTACAAAAGTGGTAATTATTTAGGATTAGAGAATTCCAATTATCTTGATCTTGACATATGTTGTCTTGATCCTGAATGACTTTCAAAAAGTTTTAAGCGCCCATCACTGGTCGTTAAAAAGTTATTGACAAAAAAAAGTTTAAAAAAGTAACATTTTATTTTTATATACAATAATATATACAATAATTATATACAATTATATACAATTATATACAATAATATAACAATTTTTATATACAATAAATATAACTTCTTTCCTGCTGGGCGTAACAATTTCTCTTATCTACTCTTATCTAGGGTTCCAATAGCTAATTAGCCAATTTCAAATAAAATATTTTTATTAGCAAAACAAAAGTTACCAAGCATCGGCCGATATGAGTGGATGTGAGCTATCGCATTGTAACAGTCTTCTCCACTTACAAAACATGATCTACATCTCCCCTGCCAAGGGGCGTTCGACTTTCCACGCAAAACGAGGTTCACCCTGCCTATCTACGGGAAAAAAAAAATTGCATTTGCAATGACTCTAGTGCGACTCAAACCATGTACGGCTGTGTTGAATTCAGTGTGAAGTTCACAGCTCCACATATTAACAGTAGCGCGATACTGTAATTTTCACAATAGGTTTGTTCGCGTCGCATGCTTCAATATATTGTAATTTGCTCCTATCATGCTCTTACTCATTCCAACGCGCTTGATAGAATGAGTAGGAGCTGTAGTAGAATGCAGTAGGAGTATGTTGGAGCATGTTGGAACTTGCGACGCGAACAAATCTAATTTCATAACCATCACAAGAGGCGTACCTGTGCATAACAGCGCCAAAATTAGAAAAAATAATTACCAACTTTCTTGTAGAAAAACAAAATTAAAAATCAAACATAAAGAAAAAAATATACCATGTTTCATATTGGTACTTTATTATTACGTATAATTGATGTAAATTATAATTTGTACAATATGACAGAAGTTGTATATAATTTTAAAATATAAATCAGTTTTCATTCCGAATATATAAAAAAACAAATGGAAATAGATAAAAAAAATAAAGAAATTTGAAGATTCTTAAGAAGACATCTTGTTTTTATAAAACATTAATAATAGTTTTAAATTTCAAGCACTTCTGATGACAATAGAACGAACTCAGATGCGCGCAGCACGCCAACTTAAACAAGGTGTTTCAAAATTCGCGCTTGCGAAGTACATAATACTTTATTTAAAAGAAACCATTTTTTCCTTTTGCAAAATTGCGTTTTACAAGTAGTTTTTGCAGGAGAATAGTTGAAGTTAATGAGTAAACGTTCTATGTAACACACAGAGTCGACGCGCGTTCCTCGTTCAATTTTACCTAATTAATATTTATAAGTAACATTTAAAATATTAATACTTTGTTATGATTACTTTACGGTAGAGAAATCAAGGGAAAGCAAATATTTGATATTTCTTAAAAAACCGATCGATTTATCACAATTGACAAAATTAATTCGTAAATATAATAATCAATAATATCGCTAACAAATAAGAGGCTTATATAATATATATATATATATATATATATATATATATATATATATATATATAGTATACGTAGTACGTAAGTTACGTACGTAACGGTAA
>NW_012130067.1:10338781-10343934 GCF_000143395.1 Atta cephalotes | reverse complement strand
ATAATAATAATTAATACTACTAACCTAAATAAGAGNGTATATATATATATATATATATATATATATATATATATATATATATATATATATGTCATAGACGATTGCAGGATCCCAAATTGTAAAAAAATTGACCAAGTAAAGTATTCTAGTAAAGTATTCTCCCTACATTTGACTATGCTTGGTCGGTTTCCTACTTAAGATTCCACGAATTCTATATAAATGAGCCTAATGTCTATCCAAAAGAGATTAGATTCTATATAGGTTAGATTCTATATAGTTTGCTTCTGTTACTAATAATTGATTGGTATAGCAGACTAAGCAGCAGACACAACAAACTTGTTGTCACATATTTATCGATCACCGATTAAAGATATTGATAACTTGCTAAATTAACAAAATCCGTTCTCTTAGTATACATTTTGAAAATATATTACTTCTGTATTATTTATACACTTACTTATAAAATGTTATTTTAACTAAAAAGTGTTAAAACACAATTTAACATAAAAATTCAAATCACATAATATTCAAATCTGTAGCAATGAAATTTCACTACACTGAATTGAAATTTTAGTCGTATAAGTAGCAATTGAATTAATGCTATTGCCGATGAATTTTACTACAAGTGGAAATGAAAAATCTATTCAATAAAATTAGAGTGAAAAATTTATTCCAAAAAGGAGTAACTTTGGAAATTGTAGAAATGACAATAATGTCATTCCAAACTCAAATATTGAGAGAAATGTTTTGTACCATAATAACTAAAGTTTTGTTACTGACAAAAAACTATTTGTTGATATATAATAAAAAAAAATCAAACTGTTGATTACCAAAACAATATTAATTTACTAAATGAACTAATAATTTAATAGACATTATATTAATAAACATTATACAAAACTGTTTTACATAATGTTTTATAGATCTTTTGTAGTTAGAAATAGAATATTTTGTTATCAGAGCAAAACGAATAATATATGTATATCTCTCATTTTCTACAGAGTGAAATTATGTTTGGCGTTTTTGAATTTCCTTAGCTTAGTAAAGATATGTATAGATTTAGAGCAATTGAGATTACTAATCGTTCTAAAAAAATAGTTACCATGATTGATCATAATGTGCGAGAATCTAGAAATCCATAAGATTAATTTCTAATCGTATCGCTTTATATAAGTAGACATTGAATTTCTCTTATGAGAAGACACGCCATCTCTGATAGCTCCGCGAAACGTTCCTTGCTCTATCATAGTAGATTATTTTATTGAAATTATTAAAAGAATACTTATTTTATAATGGCAACCAAATTTCACATAGTTATTTATAAAACATAAGTAACCAAATAAATTTATATTGTTAAATAAAAAAATGTTATTTATCTAAACAAGAAAATATTGTATTATTTTAACAAAATAATCCAATGATAATCGGCCATTTGAATAATTCTCTTCTTTTGTTACTGTTACTATTACTATATTTTTTTCTCTGATTTTGAGCAGAGCAAAAAAATAAATGAATGAATTAATAATGCTTACCTGTAGCAAAGTGTTAGAATCACGCCAAACATATCAATTTGTCTCTTATATGCGTTTCGTCCGTAACGACCATAACAAACGATAAATGACATAGCAGCGCGCTATGCCGCTAAATTCATTCCTTGCAGTAATATTCAATGCATCTTACATATTATCAACTATAAATCATTTCAGTCGATCGAGTAAAATAGCCCACTCTTTATATAAGAGTAGATAGATTAACTTCAAAGCAATGAAAATCCACATTTAAAGCAATGACTTTGCTATTCACTTCTATTAGCAGTAAAATTTTCATTATTACAGATTTAGAATATTAAATTAATACTGAATGTGTTAAAATTCAATATAAAAATTTTAATAAGAATAGATTTTATCACAAGTACAAAATATTTTTTATAGAAAAGAAATCAGAAACCTTTTTTTAAAAGACCTATCGAGTATTTCGAGAAGCATCATTAGAATATTTTATCATTAGAATATTTTATATTCCGAATTTATCAGTCAATTTTTTTATTCAGTCAATTTTATGATAAATGGAATTAAATTCATGTCGCATGTATAAACCTATTACATATATTCAATAAATTTGATCAATATCAAATGGAATATTCGGATCCTTGGACACAATGCGAGAGGACATCATCTTCCAGAGTGCAATAAACCCGGTTGCATTATTCTCTACATTATTCATTTTTTACACTTCTTTTCATCCTGTTGCAAAGATCGAGTGTCTTTGGCGAACAATATTACTACATCTTCATCTTCCATATTTCACTTTGCAGATCTCTTCGTCAAGCTATAGTCAGTTTTTTGAATTACTACTAATAATATTGGTCAAAATTATGAAAAATTTTATAAATTTTATTATTTATTTATTAAACTAAAAATCTTTACAAATTTTAAAATGTGTATACCGAGAGTGTAATTTTAGTACTAGATTCGATTAAAGGTTTATGTAAACATTTTTATTGTTTGCGTATAATATTAATTAATTATTATATTAATACTAAAACATCTAATAAATTACTAAAATATTTTATTATTAAATTATTACTAAGAATTTTTTATTTTTTCTGCTTTCCAGCAAAGTACACAAGCGACACTATGTAACATATTGTACAAGTCTGTGTTTTCCAATTATAACGTTAAAATGCTTGTTATTTCGTTTTATATCAATTCAAGAATATCAAATTTTTACATTATCATTTATTTTTTTAAAAGTGATACTGTAACAAGAAGTTTTATATTTGAATCGAAATTCAGATATATTTGAACATAGATGTTACGAAACCTTTTTTTATTTCATTCTGGCGGTGAAAAAAGCTAAATAACATTTCAGCTACAAGTCAACATAGTATTATTGTGCGCACAGTGTATGATTATCTTTTGTTGTTGAAAAGCACCCTATATTACTCAATCTCATTTTTGAACACGAAGCAGACGTAATTCATATTCATCAAATAAATTAATATATATATTAATCTATTTTTATAACTACAA
The DNA here is from genome assembly GCF_000143395.1 of Atta cephalotes. Classification (NCBI taxonomy): domain Eukaryota; kingdom Metazoa; phylum Arthropoda; class Insecta; order Hymenoptera; family Formicidae; genus Atta; species Atta cephalotes. The sequence continues at coordinate 10,340,902 of NW_012130067.1, read as the reverse complement.
CGAATCCAACTTTCAATAATGGAAAAATTTTACATATTTAGGAGAATTGCGAACATTGAATAAACGCGAACGATACTATTGCAGTATATTAGATTAATAATTAACCTTTCTTAATAGTTAACCTTTCATTCATGATGGTCTGACGCTAATCACTATACACATGACTATAGAACATATATTATTTAAAAAATATTTTAATGTAGAGAAGAGAATAGGGCAATTGCACGCGCGAATATCTCAAAGAAAAATTAAATAAAACCGAAGATTTTATTAATTATAGAAATTTTTATTTAGAAAATATTTGCTTTAAACTACAATAATTGACATTTACATATTATTATAATATAAAATATAATTTTAAACAAAAACTTATTTATTGCTTCGTAATAATGCGTGAGTATTTGTGAACAGCAAAAGTTTTGTTTTTTAATAAAAATTTAAGAATTACAGTTTATTATATCAAGAGTATATATAAATATATATATTAATTATTTAAAGTTAATTAATAATTAAATAATTTAAGATCAAATAATTAGAGTATTTTCTAAAACTTTTATTATTAGGTGTACAATTTTGCTTCCGCCGTTTTTTTTCTGAAATTCGAGGCTTTATTGTAAAAAAATGGTTATACATTTATGATTCAAAGTATTGTCCATCGCTGGCCACTACTTTCTCCCATCTTTCGGATAGCGTACGAATCCCGCGTCGAAAAAACTGGTCATCTTTTGAGGCTATCCACGAATCGATCCAATTTTTTACTTCTTCATAAGACCGGTCAGCCAGGCCGTGTGCAATTGATCGAAACAAGTAATAGTCAGAGGGAGCAACGTCTGGAGAATACGGCGGGTGAGCTTCCCATTTCAACGTTTCCAAGTATGTCTTGACCACTTTCGCAACATGGGGTCGAGCATTGTCATGCTACAAAATCACTTTATCGTGTCTCTCGTTGTATTGCGGCCGTTTGTCTTTCAATGCTCGACTCAAACGCATCAATTGCGTTTGATACTGATCGCCTGTGATTGTTTCAGTCGGTTTTAACAGTTTATAATACACTACGCCGAGCTGGTCCCACCAAATACAGAGCATGACCTTGGAGCTGTGAATATTCGGTTTGGCTGTCGACGTGGAAGCATGGCCGGGAACTCCCCATGATTTTCTGCGCTTGGGATTATCATAATGAACCCATTTTTCGTCCCCAGTCACAATGCGATGCAGAAATCCCTTCCGTCTTTGTCTTTCAAGCAGCTGTTCACAAACAAACAAACGCCGTTCAACATCTCTCGGCTTCAATTCATACGGCATCCAATTTCCTTGCTTCTGAATCATTCCCATGGCTTTGAGGCGTTTTGAAATGGCTTGTTGAATCACTCCCAATGATCGTGCCAATTCTTCTTGATTTTGACACGAGTCTTGCTCAAGTAATGCCTCCAATTCTGCATCTTCGAAAACCTTCTCTCTTTCACGACTATGCCAGTCTTCGATGTCAAAATCACCGTTCTTGAAGCGTTGAAACCACTCACGACACGTTCTTTCATGTTCTTTTCTTAATAACGGCCTCACCATAAGTATTTGAGAGCATTCGATGAGTCTCAGCCGCAAATTTCTTCATATTGAAGCAAAAAATTAAAACCTCCCGCAAATGACGAGAATTTGGCTCGTAAACTGACATTTTCAATCGAGAATAACTTTATGATGCAGACACAAATCGACTAATGTTTTTATGGGGTTATGTTGACAGATGGCCAAGTTTATTGTATGACGTCTATGATCTATTTATTTCGACTACCACTTATCGCTAAAGCCATCTATAGGAAAAAAACGGCGGAAGCAAAGTTGTACACCTAATAATTAATAAATAAAACTTAACAGCCGCATATCTCTTCCTTTTATCTCGAGGGTGGTATCGGACAGTAAAAGGATGAAAAGACACTATCTTTATTTAACTTTTCCTTTAACTGTTCACAGTTTTCTCACTCTTTTCTAGTGATAATAATAAAAACAATATAAGTATTACATAAAATAATTATGCTATATATATATATATATATATATATATATATATATATATATATATATATAGTAGTAGTAAGTATATATAGTAGTATATACTATACTTATTAG
>NW_012130067.1:10322815-10338761 GCF_000143395.1 Atta cephalotes | reverse complement strand
GTACTCTATACTAGTATATATATATATATATATATATATATATATATATATCAGGGAACGGAAGTAACTAGTTACTTGTAACGAAGTTACAGTTACAAGTTACTTTTTGATAAGTACTGGTTATTACGTTACTCTTTTTTATAACTGTAACGTACTTATATTTTTTTTTGGTAATGGTAACGAATTTTACAGTTACTTTTATTGTTACTTTGCACACGGCTGGACACGATTCGATTGGACACAAACCACTCCACAGCGTTTAAGATTAGAAAAAGCCTCTAGAAGACACCCATCTGCTGTGATAAGTGATCGTCGATTTTAAAAAAGTAATAAAAAATAATGTAAAGTTATTTTCTCAAGTAACGGCAACTGTAACGAGTTACTTTTAAAAAGTTACTTTCCATTTCCTGCTATACATGCATATCTTTCAATATCTGTAACATTACAAATTTATTTCATAGGATATCCGGATTTATTATATAGGATGTTCGGAATTTAAATGGCTAAATTTTTGGAGCGTGTAGGAAATCGATAAATAAAAAAAATGTATTTTAGAAATATACTCGTTGTTACTTCGTTTGGAGGAGGACATCTTAAAAAAAGACAAAACACAGTTTTCATTTTTGTACTTATTTATTATTTATTCATTTATACTTATTAATTCACATTGTTACTTGCTTAAGATAAATATTGTTCAACATGGTGGTCTTTTGCAACAATGCACGCATTATCTTGGGCAGCTCATGTTAATCAAACACTGATCAACTCTGGTCAACCAGGTCAACATAATAAATCGCTGATCCAATACTTTCTGTGTAGAAATCGGCACACATACTCTCGCACTGCCTCTGAAGTCGTACAAAAACAATAATATTCCGAAAATTACGTTTTATCTTCTTTTGCGATTTTCTCTAAAATTCTAAAAAAAAGCAAAGATCTCTAAACATTTTTTTTCTTAATTTATTGACTACACGCTCTCGAAGCCATTCAAATTCGGGAGACCTTGTATAAGTTATTATAAAAAATTTGTATTATAAATATTACAAATTTTTTATTTTTTATTTATTTTTAATTTTTATATAATAAAAACATCTTTCCTTTAATACGACAACGAAATAAAAGATAGATACATGATAATGAAAAAAAGAGTAATGTTAAAAATTTTAATAAAAAAGTTAACGAAAAATATAACGTTCAAAATTGTATTGTATACAAAACTTCTGATAACGCATAGGAAATATATTTGAAATAAAATAAAATATAATTTGTGAAAATATTATAAAATAATATAATATAAAAATAAATAAAAATTATTCTAGTTATTCCTATGGAACGCTGCAAAAAAACAAAACTTACAAAATATTTTCTATTTTATATCGCATGACATTTGGTCTAATATTCAGAGAATTTAATCCGAAATATTTAACAAAACTAATCTTTTTCTTTGAATTTTTCATTCTCATTTTTCAGTTCTTGCCCCTGCATCCTATGCATATAAGTATTTCTCGCGGTTTTTGCCTAAGAAAATATAAAGGAAAAAAAGTAGAAGTTAAGAAGTAAATGACGTAACTTTTATCAGCGACTATCGCAACTTTGCAAACTGTGCTATTGAGAAGAGAGGCCAATGCCTACGACAACGATGAGAATGACAAGGACGACAAGAATGACGCTTCTCGTCCTGACGATGACAAGGTGCCGGAGGTTCGAAGTCGTTTAAAGTTAGACGGGACTTTGAGGACCGCGTACCTCTTCTCTCAAATTGACCCAAAGATGGTGTCGGACGGTAAAGAGATAAAAAGACACTGTAAGTATCGAATTCGGAAAAGGGAAAGAAAAAGTTCTAATTCCGTAACAATGAATGCTCCAAAAATTTAATGTTTGATTAAAATAAATATTGTTTTACTTTCTGAATTTCCAAAAAAATCTTTCAAATTTCTTAATTTTAACTTTTCTACTTCATGGATGTAAAAAAATTTTATTTATTCTCAATTCAAAACATAAATTAGGAATGATATATAACATACATATATACAATATATAAATGAAAATCATATATACAAATTTATATACAATATATAAATGAAAATTATATATAGATGAAAATTATATATGCAATATATAAATGAAAATCACCTTGCCGATTCTCACTCAGAAATGCTTAAAAAAATTTTTTAAATAATAAATATAGGAAGAATTTAAAGTTGCGTTTGAAATTAATAAAACACAAATTATTATAAAAAATTTTAATTATTTTTAAAATTAAGTCTAAATATAATTTTCTAATTAATTGGAAAAATTAAAAGTACAAATCGAGAATTAGTGTTTAAGTATTACAAATAGAGGAGATGGTAATATTACAGTCCCCTATTTACATTTTATATAATAATGTGGTTAATAATAATAATTTAAATTTAAAACTTAACGATTCATTCGTTAAAGTGTTGTTTAATCGATTCTAAATTTAAAGTTAACGAAATATTTATTACATAGGATTACATTATATTTATTTGTAAAAATGTGGTAACATTCATTAGTAATTCGAAAAAAAACAGAGGTGGTAATCTTCTACGAAAATAGAGTCTTCTACGAAAATAGATCTAAAAAATTGATTTTGTTTAAAAAAAGTGTTTGGTTACAAAATTAACAAAAAATAAAATATTTTAGAATATATGCAAATAAACTTATATATGTACATAATTTCGCCTGAATGTATAAGCTGCTCAGTACTAAAATCTCAGTATTAAAAATTGTACACATAATATAAATTATAGATTAATAGTAGAGATCACAATCAATTATTAAATAATGATTTTGATATGAGAACTTCAAAAAAGAAGTTGTGAATAATCAATACCCATAAAGAGCCACATAAGCAAAATCCATGCTATTGTTTTTTGCATAACTCAAAATATATACAGTAAAAAAAATAGCAAACAATAAACTTAAATATACATGTATTCGTGTGATAATACGCTCAAATTTAAGAAAAAGGAATTAAATGCTAAAATGTAAAAAAAATGTTTCGAAATATTTGAAAATAAAAATGCATTATAATAAGTGCTGATTATAGTGTATTGGTAGCATCAAGATATAACAGCGAGCTATGGAACACATAGTTTCATAAGTAAACAAATAATTTCATAAGTCATTAGGATTCGTTATATAATAGCGGAGATTAAGGAGGGCCACAATAACTACACTGACCACGTTCTCCTCTATTAATTACTTCTATACTTCATAGTATATTTAATTAAATTATAAATTACAGTTTTAGAAATTTATAATATATCATAGTGTATTTATAGTTTATAATAGTTTAATTAATAAATTAATTTTAATGTATAATGTTTTATTATACAATTCAGTCACTATTTTATTTATTTATTTTATTTATCAGATCAGATAATAAACACGCTCTACGCTCGCGATATTTAACTTTTAATATTATATTAGGTATCTATTCAAATATACAGTTATACAGATTAATCTTACCTTTGTAAGCCATCAAAACACCTTATGCTAACAGCTTACTTTCGTAGTACGAAAAGTGAGAGAAGCAGAATAGTGGAAAAGAGGCAACAATGAATTTGATTATCAATTTAACACGTGAATTTTATTATAGCTAGGATAAAAAATATAAAATTAATATATACAGAAACTTTAACTTCCTTTTGCTCTTCTTATACTTTGACTTTTCTTGTATACTTTGTTCATCACAAAGAAATATGAAGCACGATTTCTCGATTCTGACGTCATTGTCCAATATGGCCACGGTGTACAGAACCTCGAAAGTTTCAGAATTTTAAATGAAAATACACTTCGCAACGTGTTCGCAACATTACAGAAAAGATAAAACGAACATCAAAAAATGACCAAAAAGTTATCTCTACTCTTCTTCTCCTTACACTTTCAAAATAAATGACAAACTTCCTTTCCTTAGAGAAGATAGGTTAGGTTAGATGCGTCGACTACGAATCCGCGAATCAAACTTTTTAATGGAAAAGCCAGGCTCGTCGAAATTATTTTTTGGGAAGAGAGACGTCCTGGGCTTTCCCACTTTGCTCGTTCTCTGGCAGACAAGAACGGAGGGTGATTTACATCGGGGGTGGCTGTCGCATCTCTCCCATTGCTCCTCTCTCCTCCTATTCCCTACCTCGGCACTGGGAATATTACCGGTCCTGTAGGATGTGGCCGTGAATCACTATGAAATATCTTCGGACAGCTCGGGGATTCCAGTCTCAATGCCATTAGTGACGGGAAATTTCAGGTAAATTTAAAAAGAGGGTAAAAAAACCGGAATATTTTTAAAAATTTCTTCTTTTTCATACACATTTCGTTATATGATTTTGAATATGAATGATAAATAGTTTTCTATTTAACTTACTTAGAAATCGCTTAAATATATTTTCTCGAATCTCTTTTCCATAAGCATCACATCTTTTATTTTAAAAAATGAAGCTTTTCACAGAGAAAATATCAAGTTTTCTTTATCATTTTCTTTAACATTTTTCAATTTTAATAACAGCTAATGTAGAATGCATTTTTGTAAAAATATATTTAGGGTAACTCCGCCAAATACTACGCCGTGCTGGAATTTACATCGCAGAAGTCAGAAAAAATAGAAGGAGGGGATAATTTTCCTGCAACTACTTTGTTACATGCCTTTATGTTATATTAGTATATTGTGTTATAATTTCAGCTTTTTACTGTTAATATTAATGAATTTATTGTGAGTTGAATCGATTTGTTACTGTAATAAGTAACGCCATAAATTACAATCTACATAAAATGATTAATGCAGGGCGTGTAAAAAACTTAGTGGTTATTTCGTGATACATACGTGTAGTGAAATAGTAAAGCATGTTGTGTAGCAAAGTACAAGTGCTTTCGTACTCTTTGTTTAGTTTGTTGTCTTATATATCCTACCTATTTGGGATATACGGCATTTTTAGCGAATTTATGCCCAAAGCATACAAAGTGCATAGATTGAATTCAGTGCACTAAATGTAATAAACGCATTATATGAAATAAATAACTCATATCATAAAACTTGTAATATATGTGTAGGAAGATTGTAATTATTATTTATTACTTCATATACATATTTATTATTATTTATTGGTTATTTACCATTCTTCCTTAATAAAACTTTATAAACACATTTTATAAGTTATTGTATCATTATACGTCTTATTTATATGCATTATTTGTAAATTTTTCATGAGCCGTACATATCCCTTCTCCTCCTGAATAGCCATATATCTCTATGGGATATATGGTAAGGATTTGAAAAAGTTTATTTTTTAATATGAAAAATAAATATTTCAGATTTCTAATATTTTTTTTCATAGTAATAGACAGTACAAGTTTACTGATGTAGTTCGTTTACTATAAACATAATAAATAATACTTAATAAATTAAGTTTTAGGTGCGACGTATATATCGGAGTTATCCTACATATTTTGTTTCTTTTATGTGTTTTTATTTACAGATTCATGTAGTGCATATGTGTGTATGTACGTGTGGATATAATTCTGATAGAGTGAACAATCGAATGATAAATGTAGTCCAGCAAGAAATAAACATATTTTCGTTACATTATCTTAAAGATTTAAGAACAATTAGCAGCCGAAAATTGATGATCAAGATTAAGAAGATGATAAAGTTTACGCTTAAAAGTATTGAGAGAGATAAAATTGCATATCTCAGAAGAAATACTATTCCAGAACTCAATAATATAGCATCTGAATGATTGCTTGAATAATACATTTCACCAGTAAGGCTAATACATCATTATGGATTCTGCAGATCATGTAGCTTTTACATTGAAGACAAAATTTACTAAATTTTAATAAATATTTTTTTGAATAATCCTAGTAAAATATTTACTAAATGTAAACACATACTTATATTAGATAAGAACCATTAGTTTGATTCAACTATCATTTTTTCATTTATCTAAATATTTATTTATCATAAGTAGATATTCCGCTAGAACTATCCAAAGAAATATTTATAAATTTTTTTCAGTATAAAAGTAAATCTTCCATGAATAGTTCTGTTTGCATTTTAGACTTCGATAGCAAAAGTTAAGCAATTCGCGAAGTATAATATTTACGCTAAGAGTGAATCCTAAGCCATCCGAATCTAACAAGATATGGATAATGTGTTCGCCTGACCTGATATATAAATCTGACGTAAGCATTTAAGACTCTCTGTAACGAAAGATTTTGCTCGCTTGTTATGTCGGCAAGAGCTATGCAACAAAAAAAAGAAAAATTAGTGTCACAATTAACCGCTTTTGAAAATATAGATAGGAGATGTTTACACAGCTCGAATGTAAGACAAAAATTCTGAATGTTGTTCTCGTAACCTGTCTATTCCTTCTCCTCCTATGAATAGTATCTCTATGGGATATATGGTAAAAATGCAAGGATTTGAAAAAGTTTATTTTTTAATATGAAAAATAAATATTTCGGATTTCTAATATTTTTTTTCATAGTACTAGACAGTAGTAATAGACAGTACAAAATTTTTACTGATGTAGTTCGTTCACTATAAACATAGTAAATAATACTTAATAAATTAAGTTTTTAATAGATGCGACGTATATATCGGAATTATCCTACGTATAGAAAGATTGTTCGAGATAGGGAGTCCCAAAGAGTTAACTGAATTTTTGTTTAGGATTGTATTGTGATCGGCAACAGTGAATGGAAACTCAGTCAATGAAAAGAGATTTCAAATGATGTGAAATTAATTTCACAGTATTCATAATTATCCTAATGATCTTAATTGGATTTAATTTTAAGGAATTGCCTGAAGTCCAAGTAATTAACAATAGATATATCCTTGTTAATCTTATGAATAGCGTCGCTAAGATTTTTAGATTTCATGTATAAGTAAGTCATTCGCAAAAAGATTAGAATTGCAGTAATGCAGTACTTTGTTGAAATCCACTGAGATAAAAATGTTTGGTATTTATAACTATAATTGTATTATATATTGCTATAATTATAATTATTACTGCTATAATAATAATAACAGTAACAATATATAATTCTAGCAACAAATGTTATGTTGACAATCTAAAATGACTATAATTATAGTTATTATAACTATAAAATAGTTAAAATTACCTAAATAAAAATGATTCAAATAACTATAATTTTACAGTTATATTTTGGAACAACCATATTTTTTATAAAAAATTTAATTTAATTAATTTCAACTATTTTATAATTACTATAATTATAATAACTATAATTGTAATCATTTTAGTTTGCCAACATATATTTATTGCTAAAACTATACACAGTTACTGTTATTATTATAGCAGTAATAATCATAATTATAGTAATATATAATTATAGTTATAAATTTCAAACATTTTTCTCTCAGTGCAGAAGATAGAGGACAAAAAATAAAGAATCCAGAACTGAGCCCTGTGTAGATTTAATGTTCCTGACAATGGATTTGATATGTGTAATGGGATGTGTAATGGGATCCGTGATGTCTGTCTACTACAAAAAAAAAGGCATGCGCACAATCATAAAAATCCAATATCTCTGAATTTCTCGATTAATATACAATGATAAATGAAATCAAAAACCTTAGTAAAATAAAAAAAGACGCATGTAGTAACCTTCCTGCGAAATCTACCGCTTATCAAACATTGTTAAAAAATTTTATTTATACTGTTTAAGTGGACGATCCTTTTCAATATACTGTAATTATCAAAAAAAAATTTAATTGTTGATCAACAATTATGCGTTTCACCTTAAAAATAGTACAAAATTAAAATCGGACAATATTGCAATTGAATAGGGTTTTAGTCTTGGAAATCGAGCAGACAATAGTAGTGCACCATTGACTTAGAAATATTTCAACCGTAAGATGACGACTTTTTAAGATTATTGATTGACTGCAGAAAAGAAATTCGAGATTCTCTCTGTCTCATAATCAATCATAAGCTTGAAAAGCCTCGACGGCTACTGAAATATCAGATTAAGATAGTAATTGAAAATATGGATAACGGCCGGCAAGATGCAAGGCTCGTAGTACAAGTTTGGATACTAAATCGTTACTGTCTCCAACTTGAGATATTAGATACATGGTAAAATTCAATGTGGTTTCAATAGAATTTCGAATTGTCAAAAATTTTTTCTCTAAGATAAATTACGTTTAGGCATGATCAGTCAATGTGTCATAGTTAGCAAAAAAAGTTAAGTTTTTCTGAGAAAAACAGCAACCTCCGCTCTGAGACTTTAGATTAAGCCAAAATATTTTAATTGTTTCCATTGAAATTTAATTTGGTGAAAAATGTTTCCCAATAAAAATTATTCTTTGCCTTGTAAGCAATATAAATAAGAGATGCTAAATTCTATTCCTCAATTTTTTTTGTAGATATAATCAAGTTCGAGAGAGGAGGAAGACAAAATACAAATATAAATAATAGATAAAAATTGGCCGAACAACACAAACAAGCAAAAGAAAATACTTCATCAAGATGAATAATACAATAAGCGAAAAATGCCAAAGGAGAAGTCAGGACCATTTTTCGGCCAAAATGAAAAAGTTTCGAGATGACAAATTATACATTACATTAAACGGCTATTCAAGTAGAGTTGAATGGTATATCGCTTATCTTGAGGGACATCGAGAACATGGAAGAAATTCAAGAAATCGTGATCAAAACAAATAAATCTACCATATTTATACTATCACATTTATTGAAAAAATAAGAAAAAGACAAGAATTGAGCAATAAGGATTATATCATTTAAACACGCGAACGCTTCTTTTTGAGAAGAGAAATACTACAAGACGTACAATACGCCATAATTGCATAACGCAATAAGATATAACTACTGTATTCATTATGGTACTGTTTTGTTATGATCTCTATATGTATATCGAATATGCGTAGAACGCAGGCGTATTATTAGACGCTTTTAACGCTTGGAATCATTTTATCCTTGTTGTTTAACAAAAAGCAAGGATAAATGATGGTCGCATTACGAGTCAAATGGAACACAGCTCTAATAAAACATAAAAAGCGTCATTTTTTTTAAATATTTTTAACACCTTCAGTTTGCGTTATACTACTATATATTCTGAAAAAATGTGTAGTATTTAATTTATTGAAAAAATTCTACATAATCATTTTTTAGATTTAAATCTAAGAAATCTAAGAAAATTCGAAGCCGAATTTTCTTATGATCTCTCTGATGTTTCCCCAAGATAAACGCTTACCATTCGAATCCACTTAAGTAATCGTATGATATATTATTTATACATCTCTTTTTCACTTTGGCTGAAAAACGGCTCTAACTTAACATCCTTTGATCAAAACGGATCTTAATGCCTGATAATATTTTTGCATAAATTTTTATATACATTTTTGAATTGTACAAACTGTACACCGATTATTTATCAGTCATGAAACACAGTTCTAAACTAAAACTGAATAGTAATATTCCAAATTAAATTGAATCAGTTTACTAGCAATAATACTAATAAACGTCTTAAACTATTGTAAAAACTTATTACGAAAAATATCATCCCAGCCAAGAATTTGGACCGAATTTGGACCTTCGTATTATCCAGAGTAAGCGTTTTTATCAACTTCGACTACTAAGAGTAGTGATGTTTATCACAACAATCAATAATTGTTTAAAAAAAACATCAATTTCAAATAAAATAAAGAATAATAAATAAAAATCAATTTATATATGTGTAAACAAATAAGCGAAAAGTCAGATTTGATAAAAGCGGAACATATATACAATACTAATCAATATACTAATCAATGCACGTTGCTTTTTTATAAATGTTATCAATCGCCAACCAACGAATAGCATTCCAACATTTAATACTTTTATAATGCACAAATTTTCCTCCTGTTTTGTTCTAAATATCCTCTTCCTTAATTTTGCTTAAGTTTATTTGCGTTTAGATGCAAAATGAAGAAGAGCAAAATATAGATTACGATGCAGAATTGAAGCTCTTTCAGCTGACATTTTAATTCAGCGAAGACAAATAGAAAAGAGCGACAAGAGAGGAAGTGAAATGGATCGGGCATTCGAAGAGTACATACGCTCATATGTACATACGCTCATATATGTGTGTTTGTATGCGTTATGGACTTGTATGAGTAAATGTGAGTTTATGTAATTCGTGTATATCGAAGTGTGTATATCGATTACACTAGATTACAGAGGAAAGAGGTCACCGTCGCTACTTTATGGCACACAATATTATCAATAAATCAATTCTTCCGTGTGCATGAGCCATCGTTATACTTTCTTAGTTATTAGTGCCATGTACAATGCCGCAGAAAAGTGTAATTGTGAGTGATTAAAATTTTATACTTCCTTTTCTTTTCTCGCTTTGTCAATTCGCATATTTTTGTTCTCAATATTTTTTCTTCTTGATTTTTAGGTACTTCTTATCAGAACGTTCCTAAATTGTTGTCATTTATAAGTAAAAAAGAACAATCATGTTGCGAGACGATAAATAATCCCATACAGTACTAAATATTTACTAAATAAACACTGTATTCTTTAATTAAAAACAAATATATAATATTTTATAAAAAATTATCAAAAAAATAAAAAATGGATAATCAGTTTCTCAATTCCAATTTTTCTTAATTTTAGATATTAAAATTATAGTTCTTCATCATTTTAAATGACAATATAATGAAATGAATATAAAAATTGTAAGTCACGGGTTTATTATATTTTTTTCATCATTTTTTAGAACAAGCCGTTACAGAATAATCGTTTTATTACACAAGATATACAAGGTATATTAAAACATTTATCAGCAATACACTATTTCATGCTTAAAAAATATACAAAAAATTATATGTCTCTTTTGTTTTCTATTTACCGTAAATATGAAAAAGATTTATATACGTATTCCATTTTTATTAAAAACTAACAATTGTTACAAATTTAGTAGATATATGGGATTTTCTACACGGAGAGAATTTTTTCTTAGAGTTTATCCTGAAAATATGATAGTAGTGGGACAACATTGTATTTCGAGAAATTTTAATGTAAATTTCTCTCATTCATTAATAAAACTACAATAAAGTATAAAATAAGTTCGATTAATTTTACTGTAATGCATGATAAAAATCTTTAAAATATTGTATTGTACCACAACTACTATATTTGCAGGGTAAATTTTAAAAGATAATGCTCTCCGTATAGAATTAAAAATCCTAACATTAAGTCCAGTTTTCGGTTTAAGCGACAATCATTCCATATTCTTCCTAAATAAATTACGAAATAGTTTCTATTCTTATTATACGGCATATAATAGTTAGAAAAAAAGTTTATTTCGTTACAAATACAAAATTCAAAACGTTTTCATTCATATTTATAATTTTTATAATAACAATCTTATTTTATCTATATTTTATCATGTAAAAAATGCGTCTGTTAAAATTTTATAATTTAAATCTTTAGATATTATCTTAATCGTAGTAGTAGTATTAAATTCAGAAAATGGAAGTAATGCGTTACTTCAAGATCATTTTCAGCAATATCTTAATATTCTATTATGGCTCTATGATTGATTTATGATGTCTTAAAAATGCTATAAACCAATCACAGAGCTATATTAATAAACAAAACAAGCTTTATAAATACCAATTTTTAAGTTTGACGAAAGTGATGCTATGTGTATCAAAATTTATTGTAAAAAATATCATCTCAACCGGATTATGTTTTAAGACCGAATTATCAGTGTTGGGTTTATATTAATTATATTATATAAATATTAATTATATTATATATGTTATATATGTTAAATATATTAATTATATTATATATGTTTATGCATATAATTTAATGTGTTAATAATATGTATAATGACAAAAAGTCTTATTATAACTCAATCAAAACTAACGAAAATTTTAACCGTAACTCGAATCAATTTTAATTCCTAATTAAAATAAAAAAATTAACAAAAGCAACAAAAATATGAAATTGATTCATACATTTTCTGAATCCTTGTATATAGCTAATTATTAGCTTTTCTTTTGGAATGTATCAAGAATTCTATAATTCTTTTTGGAAAAGAGCACTTTATCAGTTATATTGAAATGTTAGTTATATCGTTCTAAGAAACGGAGTGCTAACTTCACAAAAATGATAGATCAGCAATAAACGCGTGCTGTTTGTCGAGGCTGTCGTGAAACTTTTCGTTACGGAACGCGGATTTCGACCATTTCGGTCGAGGTAACGAAAAATTTCTCTGGCACAGAGCGGATTATTCGGAATTTATGCTCCTCTCGTCCCTCAGCCAGGCACCGACGATTAATTTTGGACCTCAGCTTTTCAGAAATGCATTTCAGGTGCGCCTCTCTAATGGCGTCACAAATCACTACCATAATAATCTCGATGCTAAAAGAAATGCGATCATCGCCACTTGCGTTCTCTCTCTTATCCCTTTTCTCCTTCTTTCTAGGTTCAACACTGCTATTGAAGATGAATCGTCCCATCAGTTATTGATTTTCAACTTAAACATTGTGCATATCAGGAGAAACGACTCAAATTACAATACCATATGCTTTCGTCAAATCAAATTTGATTTTATTAAGAGAACATTTTGAAAAAAAAGTAATTGCTCCGATCTTTGCATTCCGAATTGCATTCCGATCTTTAAACAGCTCAACTTTAAACATTTTATATTTTAAAAAATTAGACTTAAAATGAGAATATAATATACATTCTTTTTTTTTATAAATTTAAAATAATACCATAAATTTGCGTTAGAATAAAAAATAAAGGACAAAAAAAATAAAAGATTAATAAAAGTTTAATTATTTGTTAATAAACCTTATGTTACTTTGTTTTTAATCGCTAGATAAAGAATTAATATATAGAATATATAAGCTTATATATACAGGGCGTCTCATTACTCACGATAAATATTTGAAAGACAGATTCTTTGTAATATTTTAAGACGAAAAGTTTAATACTAAAATGTCGAAGCTAAGATAGTTTTCAAATAGGAAGAGTTTAAACATTACGAATAACGGGACGAAAATTTCGCGCGCTCAGGGGTGGCACGATAATTAATGTAAAGGTGCTTCTCCTAACTTCATGTTTTTCACGATAACAAAAGTCAACATCTTCACATTAACTATCTTGTCGTCTTTGAGCGCACGAAATTCTCGTCTTTCGTAACTTTTAAACTCTTTCCATTGGCAAACTAGAATACCCTCGACATTTTCGTATTAGACTTTTCGTTAAAATGTTACAACTTTTCTTAAAAGGTTACAAAAAATCTATCTTTAAAATTCATCGTTAGTGATGGAATACCGTGTATGTGCATGTGTGCGTGCGTGTGTTTTGTGTGTGTGTGTGTGTGTGTGTGTGTGTGTGTGTGTGTGTGTGTGTGTGTGTGTGTGTGTGTGTGTGTGTGTGTGTGTGTGTGTGTGTGTGTGTGTGTGTGTGTGTGTGTGTGTGTGTGTGTGTGTATACATATATGTTGTGATGTAATGTTTTTTACTGTCCTTTACAAGGATCTGACTTGATCAAAATAACATAGCATTATCGTTTTGTGTCTCGGAGGGCGGGCGCGTCGACGCTTATCATGATTTTCCAGCAATTTTTTTTGTTACGTCCTGCAAAATATTATTACTGTTTGCGAATTTACTTAGGATAATCGATGATTCCTATGTGATATTCATTGTACGAAGCATCATCTCACCACCTTAACTGGCGGCAAGGAAGAAGATATGTAGAAGATATCGGAGGCGCAAAACCATTCAGAGAAGAGATAGCACGCAGATGATATTACTGTTTTGAATTTTCTCAATCAATGCCCTATTTATGAACTTGTTATTCTGTCGATAAATTCGATAAATTACTGATAACGACAAGAAAAGGCTAAAGACAGCGACTGAAGCAGCGACAAGGAATGGCCATTCTGCGCCAAAATGCAAGCAAGAGATCCCCATTATCAATATCATGAGGAAATCTCTGCCAAGAAATCACGTCGAAATCGAAAGCAGAGATTGTCTGAAAAGAAGCCTACCATATCCTGAAGACACTCCTGAAAGAATTCAGATGAGAATTTTACGAGCAGCCGAAAAAATCAGTCATACTATCGCTTGATGATATCAGTCACATCTCGCGCGCAAGGATACTCGGCGCTATCGCGACTCGCGAAGCTCGCGAGATGGCTCGCGATCAATCAAATACGATAAGCTTTATCACGAACCTGCCGTCGCCTGCGTGCCCCCGAAATATCGCATATAACCGTTAAATTATTAATCAGCGTAAATAGAGCATTGTAAACGGTTAAGAGAATACATCTTTGTTATTATTCTTTGTTACAATACAAATTCTGAATATTCTATTACTGCATTATCCTGCTCGTTCTCCAAAATATCCTCTGTTCCTAGCCACGAATCGCTCTTCTACCAATACCGTAGCTGAGCAGTCGGTTGTGAAAATCGTCGGCGTTCGCAATTCTTTAGAGATCTTTATATTTTGAGTAAAATCTTTGTTAATTCCGTGAAAAAGTGGCATGCTCAAGATTATTCGTGGCTGGCGCCAATTACCGGTATTGCAAACAATATAAATAATATGAAAATATTTTCTATCGCATTTCGAATATCGAATAAGTATTATTTGCGAAAACCTTAAAGAATATTAATCGCGAACGCACAACGAAGTTCCACGCTCGTGAGTGCAGTCGCAATGTACACACACACACAGAGATATATATACATACATATACAAGGTATATCTAAAATAACGGTTGTTATCATCATATAGTGCTTAATAAAAAACTGAATCGAAAAATCCTCTATCATTTTGCAATTTTCGCAACTTTTTTTTTTAGTTACTCAATGTGAGCAAAATGTCTAAAATCAACATATAAGACAACTTTAAGACAACTTTAAGATATCTTTAAGAGTTTTTTAAAAAACTCTATCTTTAAAATATTTCACAAGGAACACTGAAAGATATCTTAAAATTGTCTTTACATTGATTTTGTCCATTTATTCGGCAATCTTTAGAAATTAATATCTCATTTATTGTCAAAATTGCGAAATGAGCTTTTCAACTCAGTTTTTTATTAAAAATAGCTATGATTAGTGAGCGTATATGATTAGTGGGCGTTATTTCAAATACCCTGTATATCTTGTATATATATATATATATGTATTACATATCTTATATATCTTACAATATCTTATAATGCCTTCGGAAAAAGTATTCTAAATTCTTAGTATTCGTCTGGTTCATTTCTGTTCTATCTAGATCTTCTGTTCTATCTTGATATTTGCATCAACGACATTTCCCGAATAATTATTGTTAATGATATCGTTACTCATAATAAAACATACAAATTTGCTTCTAATAACAAATTTATATATTCCCCGTGAACATCGTGATATATTACTGATTCAATGATTAATAACAATTAATAAAATAAATATCTGACATAAATAAATGACAAACAAATATTAATGAGATTGATGGGAATTATTTGATAATTAATTTCGGATAAGAGATCGTTACTTGAGAAAAATATTATTCACAAGGCTCTTGTGATGAATCCTAATTTATTCTGGGAATATTTAACTAGGATTTTCTTCTCCTGTTTATTGTAACTATTGTATTTTCCTTCCTCTAATTAAATATCTCTTACATTTGCATCCAAATTTTCTAGCTGCAGATTTTTGTCAACTATAAATCTCTCTAAATAATAGAGAAAAAAAATTCAAAGCATAATTAGATATACGTAATAATGTCATTTTACGCGTTCACATTCACAAAGAGACTTCTACAGACATGATATGTACGACTCATCAATTTTTTCATTTTTTCACAAGATGAAGTAATCATCTGTATTATTACTTCAATGAAATTTTATATATATATATATATATATATATATATATATATATATA
>NW_012130067.1:10317889-10322795 GCF_000143395.1 Atta cephalotes | reverse complement strand
ATAATTATATATATATATATATATATATATATATATATAAAGAATTATACGAAACATTTTTTTTTAATAAAATTAAATTTATAATTGTTATATTAAATATTAATATTTTTTTCTGAGCAAATTTGAATGAATTTCCTTTATTCAACAACGTTGAAAATACAATATTTAAAAAATACAGGTTAAAAAATTTTATTTTTTCAAATAAAAAAATTACTTCCGTAAGTAAAACATCGTTTATGTTAAAATATTATTTATTAAATTATTATATTAGTACATTGACTCATGTAAAAACAATGTTGTTTTTATAAAAATATTTTAGAGAAATCTCTTTATAAATAATATGTTACAATTACAAAAAGAATTTAAATTATTCACAATACATGATTTTATTATTATAAAATTCTTAAAATTAATTTGATTATAAAAGATTTATTTTACCGCAAATTATTTATATGTCTTTTAATTTTATTCAAAATAATTTTTATGATACGTAACATTAACAATTCAATTATTTTATTATTAATCATTTTATTATTTGAACAAATTATATTTCTGTAATAAAAATACATAATTAATTTAATCATAGAAAAACATTCTATAACTATCTTATTTTATTATTATTTTTGCTGTTTGTTTCGTAACAAAAATGCCGTTTACTAACCAAATATATTAACCAAAATACATAATAATAAATATTTTATACTTGTGTTGAAATCGATTATAAAAACTTTTGGGTTAAATTTTTAACAACTCTAAGTGTTAATTTAATATAATGTAATTATATTATTTGAATATTTTGTGTTGAATTGATATTTAACATTTTTTAGTGTTAAAATAATATTTTATAATAATTTATAATAATTTTTTTTATAATTTAGAGATTTATAATAAACAAATTATTTAAGATTTATAATAAACAAATAACATAAAAAACGCAGTTTTATGACATAAATTTCAAGATAAATGAATAAAAGGTATATATATATATGTTAATTTACCATATTAAATGTTAATATTATAAAGAAATATGTTTTCACAATTTGTTTCCAAATTGTGTTAAAGCGTTACATTTTTTGTTTTTACATAATGTAAATATATTCATCTAGTGTAAAAAAACCTAAAAATTTGAATGTACTATTTGAGACACGTGAAATTTTCTCTATAGAACTTTTTTCATTATAAAATTTGAAAATTTAATACATTAAATTTAACACACTTCATCTGCCTTAAACAATCCACTTAAATTTTTGTGTTAATACAAATATATTAGGAAGTAACAAATATGTAAAAAATTAATATAAAAAACGTAACACAATTTTCAAGCAATCGTGTTTCTCATTAAAATTAACATTTATAATACATTAAATTAACATGTTCTAATAAATTTAATATTTATATGCTAAAAAAAATTTACACATTTTATTCATTTATTTTCACGACATTTACGTTATAAAATATATTGTTATTTATTCATAAATTATGTTGTTTTAACAAATAAGAAATATTCAATATCACTTTAACACAAAATGACATAATCACATTATATCAATTTACTCTCGGATATGTTAAAAATTCAACACAAAATTTTAACAGAGAGTTAAATGGATCGTTTCTAGCATAAATATAAAACATTTTTTATATTTAAACTGTGAACAGAATGTAAATATAAAAAAAGTGACATAAAAATAAAAATCTTTCTCTTTGATACTTTTAAAATAAAATCCTTTTGATTGATTCATCCTTTCTTTCTGGATTCAATGTTCTTTCTGGAAAGAAGACCTATTCAATTCAATTAATTCCTACACACACTTATCCCGATGAGACAAAATGGCGTGATAGAATACTCACGTCTCGCGAAACGGAAGGATCCGCCACCACGCGTAATCCTTTGACGAGGAAAATCGGGGAAGCACTTTCCTAAGCACTAACAATTGACACACCAATCGATTTCACTGACTCATACAAAACATCTAAAACTACTTGTCGGTCCTTTGCCGAAATCACTCGATCTTCATCGTTCTCGACGTCTATCAGTCTAATTTTGTGCCATGTCCTTAGAAGAGTAATACATTTGGCGACTTTTCCGTATGCGAATAAAATTCTTCAGATTTATTCTTCTTCCATTAAGCTCCATCGATTATCACTCTTTGAGACTCAGATCCTTTAACAATCGTCTCTCTCCCACGAATTCTTCAAATCTCTCTGCATTTTTTCATAGGAGGTTTCTCTTTCTGATAATCCTAATCGTTAAAAAGATCCGTCACTTAAAATCATCAGATAAATATCTACAATTTTCATTATCATGAATTTATACATCGTAATTCTTTCCATTAATTATGATATTTCTTAAACAAGGCATTTGCGATGTTCCTTGACAGACGGACGAATCTTCGAGAGGAATAAAAATCGATGGTTTACTTCGACATGCAGAAGATGTTTCATACCAACAAAATCTTCAGTTTTTCTTGGCGTTAAAAATTTACAATTTCGTTTAGGAAGAATTCTTTCTCCCAAGCAAAGAAGAAAATTCTATTGAAGCGAACAAAATTCACAAAATGCTCTAAATACTTTTCTGCATAAAGGATACGTCTTCAGATTCACGGGGATTTGTTCAGATGATTTTTAATTTTCTGGAGCACACAGGTGGCATTTTTTAAATGATCCATATAGTTTTTATATTCCTATTTTTATTAATGGATCTGCAGTTTTCCTATCACGGAACGATATCACTTTCTTCGAAAAGGATATTAGCTCATCAAATTTTTCGGAAAATATGAATAAGAATATCTCCGTCGCGCCATTTCTTTTCTCCGACCACAGATTCGTTTTCCTCCAATCTGCATACGTTTTTTTTCTCGATATTAATCATATTAATTACATATTGATTATATTGAACACAAGGCAGCGGTACTTCTCTCTTTCGAAATCCTTAATAACAGTCAATCGCGAAATATTTTCATCGAACGCAGGTACCACGTATTTCCTCACTCAATACATGGATCCACGCAGCATCTGTCAGTCTAAATATTAATTACACCGCGTAAGATCTTTATTCCCAGTATTTCTCTTTCTAAATCTTCTCTTCTTGCCCGATGTTCATCAACAAGTCTACCGATTCACAAAATCTGTTCGCACTGCTTCATAACTGCTTTTGCACATCCTTGAATTTGATCACATTTATCCCCCTTCAATGAACCGACCTAGTCTGTTTCACCTGCGCAATTTTTCTCGACAAGTTCGCCAATTCGGTCAACACATATATGCGCGTCTCTGCACGATTTTCTTTGACAATTTCATCAATTTAACCCAGATCAATTATTGCTATCCTCAATATAGTTAGTTTTAAATATCTAGCCAACATTTCTTCACCATTAACACACTAATCTCCTTTGCCCGCATAATACTCCATGAGAAGTCCGCCAAAAGAAGAAAAAGAATAATCTATTCTTCATTAATTAATCCGCTCTTTTCCTTTTTCCATATGATATGCCCCGACAACTATCACGATCCACGAAATCTATTCGCGCACTCTCCCCTCACTCCCTCAACACATTTCTCTTTCCTTATGTATGTAGATCCACGTTTCTGTCTCCGCACAAAATGCTGTGATGAATGCAGCAGAAATCTACAATCTGTTATTTTAATGTCCAAATCTCTGCTTCTGTATACTTGACAATCGTTAGTCACTTGACTAACATCACAACGTACCACTTTTTCTCATCCCCAAAATCCGAACTCACGCCTTTTCTGCCTGCACAAATTTCCTTTACTAGCATCGACACCGCGTATAGAATTATATCTCAACAAACCAGGGAGCACGTTTTTTAACCACGATACATAAAACTACGAGTCTCTGGGCGACGAGCGGAGGAGAAATTCGAACGGAAGCGACGCGATAACCCAGTTTCCAGCGAGAGAGCCGCTCCTCCCGGCATGCAACACATAAAAATGGCTCCAGTTCCATGGCATCGGGGCGGTCATGACGTCCCGGAACATCCCAGGATTTTTTCAACGACGCATAAAGACAGTAGGGCAATCCAGCTGATCTTTGTGTCAGTGACGTCGCGATACCGATTCCTTTCCAGAAACCACTCACTCTTTCCTTACCGAAAAACGTCAAAACAGAGAAAAGGAAATTAAAAGAAAGGATGAGGGAGAATGAGAGGAAAAAGGAGAGATCATTCCCAAAGAGAATATCGCGAGCATCCTGATGCCTCCGTGAGGGATATAGAATAACCTCCGCGCACCCAAAATGGTGGACGGCACTCCCGAAGACCGACTTGCATTTTGCTCCGCCAGGCTCGATCCCGCTCAGTTCCGGTCCAGCAAACACTAGGCTTCCGGCAATCCCCTCGACCCCCGCTCAAGTTCCTCCGGAAATACTGTTCGCGCCCTCGTAACGGAACCGTCGGGCCTACCATCCGTCCTAAACGACAAAGGCAGCCCTCCGAAATGGACTTTCCGCACCGCTTCCGCTCCCGCGCGGATACCACTTCGACACGCGCGACGTTTGTTCGCGCGCGGCCACGCGCTCACACTTTCACGGCAACGCTCAGCGTCGAATGCGTTCTTCCTGGTCGCCGTCGATTGCCCTCAGTGTCGTCGATGGACCCGTGGGGCTCGACAGCGTCGGCAGGATCCTCGCCGAGAGCATTCCAGGGAGGGTGGACCGCACACGCCGCGCCATCTGGCAATCTCGCGGCGAATGCAACCCCTTGTCATGGCTGCCAAACCAACCCCAAGTCAATAATAGGGCTAGAGGGTACGAATCTCGAGGCCGCGACGCCCACGCAATGCCATACATAACAATATCATGCTTTGCAGCATAGATATCACGACTCGCACCCCGTTCAAAGACGCCGAACACCTCGAGATCTTTCTCACCTGTTTTTCTCTCTCTCTCTTT
>NW_012130067.1:10309697-10317682 GCF_000143395.1 Atta cephalotes | reverse complement strand
TCTCTCTCTCTCTCTCTCTGTCTTATTCTCTCCCTTCTACAGCACCACCGTTTCTTTTATTCTTTTTTCGCACGCGATCACAACGCGAGGCCAATCTCTCCCGAGGTGTTCAGGCGGCTGCGCGATTCGCACTGAGTGCACCACCGCATGGAAACCAAGAGGGTGCGATCAGTGATCAGGAGTGTGACTAGAGAAATTACATTGTATATAATTGTAACAATATTTCAACAATATTTTTCTCAATCATTTTTAAATTCGATTTTTGTAAAAAATAATTTTGTTATCGCGTGTAAAGAGAAAATAAAGAATGTCTAATTGAAATGTTTCTTTCCTATTTTAAATAAACAAAAAAATTATCAATTTTTAAACATTATAATTTTTTTTATCTATCAATCTTGTACATAATAAATAAGATTTGCAGTAAAGTATTCCATACACACATAATTTCTAAAACTTTTAAATAACAATTAATAAATCTTTTCAAAATTGAAATTTTTTTAACGTTTTCACTGTCATTAAATGAGACAGAAATAGATATAATATGAAATAATAATAATTATTATGAGGAAACAATATAATTTTCTTTAAAATGGAAATTAATAATTTTTATTATATATTGAATTAATTCTATAGTATATATTCTATATATTCTGAAAAAAGTAACGCGTGTTTATATCTTTTTGTGTTTCAACGTAAAGTTAAATTTGTAAACGAGTTTATATAAAAATAATATTATTTATGAAAAGAGCAAGTTTGCCTCAATTATTTTGTAAGATTTTATTCAACAAAATGTATCAATCTTTTAGATCCAATATAAATATAATATATCAAGTTCATTTTTAAAAGAACAGCTCGTTTAGAAAATTATTTTATAAAAACAAGAATTTTTAAGATTTAAATGAAATAAATAATTTATGAAGTAAATAATTTATGTAATTTTGACAACTATAATAATTAAAATTTTAATAATCTTGATAATTTAAGTGAGGTCTGGGATAATTATGATATTGTACTTTCAATGACAGCTTGAGCAATTTTTAAAAAGTAAAAGCTATATATATATATATATTTTCGCAACATAGCGTCCAACAATTTTGCCATTAAATACACCCCTATCGGAATCACACGAGAATTGTCGGAAGTATGCGATGTCCGTAGTAAACGATACTTTCACGGAGGCGTCATGTTGTTTTGGGAACTTTTCGAGATATCAAAGGTAGAAAAAAGAACGATGGAGATGAGAATGAAGGTTAGTAAACGGAAGCGCGCGAGAAGATTGTTTTATCGCTGGAATTGAATCTAAATAATCGGAGAGCACGAGGAGAAGATAGTTTTGAATATGTGAAACATAAAATTCTAAAAATTTGATGAACACATTTAAAAAATTGCATATTCTTTACAATAAGCTGAATATATTCCAACTTATTAAAAAATATTTTAAAAAATATTGACGTATTGCTAAGTTTGAGCCGAAAAAGAATTAAAATAATATATAATAAATTACAGAAAAAAAATATGATATATGGAATATTATAATATTATAATATAACAAATTGCAAATTATTTTTAATAAGAATACCAAGACAGAAAAAAAATGTTATATTATTTTTTTTTAGATATTCAACATCAATACTTTCAAGATTAATTAGAATTAAAAATTTTAATATAAAAAATAAATAAAAATTCTAATAGTTTAAGAATATACGTATTATATCTCAAAACATTTTCATATAAAAATTTCATAGCTTATTCAATTCTCTGTGTAAAATTTGAGCATAGTTATCCTATTAATTTAAAGATTATTTAATTTTCTGTTTGCTTTAATTCTAAAATCGCGTTTTATAGGAAATATCGAGGTTGATTGTCGTACAAGGCTGTGATAGTCAAAAAGCTAATAATTCAACCAATATATGGCAAAGCATGCTCTTTATTTTTTACTGTAGATTGTGTTTTTTTTTGTGTTGTTAATATAATATTAAATTACTGTGTAAAATGATTTGCGCCAAAAGTGTCATGTATCTTACAATTTAAAAAAAAATGAAATTGAAAAGTAAATTTTTCTTATCTTTTTCTTATCTTTTTTTATTTAATTTGTTGCATTATTAATTGCGATTTCTCTATAATCGAAAATGGTATGCCTTAGATAATTTTTACTGTAGTTAGTTAATCATTACTGTAACAAAATTTGTGAATACGATCTCTTTTAAAAACGGTCATTTGGGTAGACCAAAATAAGCTGAGATTAGATGATGTTTCATTGTTCCAATTTTTGCCTTCTAAAAGTTTATAGCTTTTGTTACCCATTATATCCGATTTTTACTCCGATTTTTATTTTTTTATCAGGGTAAAATA
The DNA here is from genome assembly GCF_000143395.1 of Atta cephalotes. Classification (NCBI taxonomy): domain Eukaryota; kingdom Metazoa; phylum Arthropoda; class Insecta; order Hymenoptera; family Formicidae; genus Atta; species Atta cephalotes. The sequence goes on along the minus strand of NW_012130067.1, from coordinate 10,315,330 downwards.
CAACATATATCAAAATATATACTTCACATAAAACAATAAATGAAATTCTATTTTAAAATATAAAAAATGCGAATTTTTTTTCTAAAATATATATTTAAATCTCACACAACTAAAATACAAGTATACAATAAAAAAACACAATAAAAAAAAGATGAAAATCGCTTATTTGATTCGAATTTAACATAAAATTTAACATCAATATGTGTAAATAAATGTAAAAATGTCTATGGACGCATTTATAAGTTAAGATGATAAATTATTATGACTAATATTATAATTTAATAACTTATTTTTTATTTAGAGGAAAGGCTCCTATTATGAGATACCAAGTGCATTTTGAATAAATGCTAGAAGTCTATGGGCAGAATTTAAAAAAAATAATAGGTTGTTTTGAAGAGAATTTAATAAGCTATAAGATAACATTATATATAATTTAATTCAAATTCCATTTCTTTTTAATAAAGAAATGTAAAAAGTGAGCAAATTACAAAGTCAAAAAAATTGTGCTTCTAATATGAGATGCCCCGAGAAATCGATAAAAGTAAAACGCAAAGTATATCAGTATATTGCAATTAAAAAACTTTATTCATGTTTCTAAAATGCAAACAAATATAGCCAGCGTGCATAAAAAATGAGCATGATAGATTATACCCAGAACTCGTCTTCAGGTAGTTGGAATCAAGATAGAAATAGGCACTCGACGTTCATTCCAGTTGTCCTTTTTATTATTGTACAATAATATTTACTCTTTAATAATGATTTTCACTATAACATAGAAGCATGGATTATATTAGAAATATCCTGGGTATCTCATATTACAATTTCCATGTCTATGATTTTACGATCATCAAATCTAACTTCTGTAATTCAACATATTCTGTATTTTTCTATTACGACTTTACTCTATTACTACATGAAGAATTTATTGCCAAATATTTATTTATTAAATAATAAACAGAATTTAAAGGCATCTCAATGAAACTTGAAGACATCCAAATTCTAAAATCTTTTTTTATAATGACTACAGGCATTTAATAATGAATTTTCTACTAAACAGATTTCAATCCAAGAGCAATAAATTCATGGTGCAATAGATAGAAAAAAATAGACCTTTAAGATCCCTTTAAAGCTCTATTTTTTTCTCTTTAAAATACATTTTTAAAAACTTCTTTACTTTTTTTTTACTGATACTTGAGTTTTTATAAAATGCGAGAAAATGACAAGTTTTTAAAGGCAATTACTCATATTGAAAATAGCACTTACACACAGACGATTTATGTCATTGACACATCACTACATCAATGACTGTGTTCCAAAATTTACTGCCAGTAAATACTGAAAGTCTACAATTTATGTCATGTGTATTATAGATTTTCAATACTAGCAGTAAATTTTGGAACACAGTCCATATTATCTCACTTATGCACATACATATAAATTTTCGTATAACAATTACGTTTTAATTAGACGTCTAAGTTCAATTTTAAGATCCATGTTTCTTCATGCAAACTACTAGTCTATGGATTATTATTTCGTAAGTACAAATTATACAGCTTTTATACAAATTTATACAAAGCAAATGTTGTCACGATGTGACAGCTTTAGAGCACCATATTGAACTAAGAAGTTATAAAGAAGATCCCAAATTTTTATCGTTCTCAGCATAAACTCCATTTCACAGACATATAATAATGCGTATTCTTTAATTCCAGAAAATTTTCGCATCAGCAAAAGAGAAAAAAGTAATTATTATAAAAAATTATATGATTTAGTCGGTATTACAGGCGACTTTAAGAGATCCTAAAAATTGGGAGATGCTACAGTAGACTTTATATTAAAATCTAAAAAAGTGAGAAACTTACTCATTTTTAATTCGATTTCCATTAAAAAAAATTAATGTGAGTCTTAGCCACCCAAAGTCAAACTGATCAATAAATAGATTTTTTAAATAATTTTCAAACATTTTTCTAAAAGATACATACTTACCAAGATATTTAACCGTTTAGGAACTTTTACGTTTTGCTGCATATTTCATTATTTATTCTAGATATATTCTGCTATACATGTAATTTACGTAATGCTTTTCTTTTATGCTAAAAAGAATAAAGCAGAAATTCAAGAGAAAACAAGAACAAAGTTTACCTCCTTGTCTGGAACATTATTGTCAAATCTATTCGAAAATTATCTCTTACAATTTTCTCAATACTTTAGTTGTAATTTGGGCATCTTTTATTTTCCTCTCCAAAAGTCACCCGAAATTCTTCCAAACTTTTTCTTCCAAAAAAATTTCCGAATTTGATAAAAATTCTACTAAATTAGCAACACTAGATCCTAGGAATATCTGACTTTCTATGTGAAGCAAGGCCCACTTAACCTCTCCCCTCTTTTTTCGCCTAGGAGTATCCGTCTAGGAGGATCCGACCTTCTATGCGAGATTCACCCCCTATTCCTAGAGAGAGTCTCATAGGAAGAGAGTGGCAAATTGCATCACGTGACTCCTCTGATTGGACATGGGCAAAGCTCCACAGGCATAAAAGAGAAAATTGGTCACGTGACCAATTCAATGACTTCCGTCCTGATTGGGCGTGACCATTCACATGATGCAATTTATTACTCTCTCTTGTGTGCTCTCTATCCATCCCCTAATCCCCCCATTTACGAGATGGAAACCATAGATTACGGTCCACATTTGAAGCTATGAATACTTCGAAGCATTTTTTGATTGGTCAGTTAATAAAATTTTTTCTTCCGATTGGTCAATCAAAAGTTTCGAAACATTTTTAGCACCAAGTGGACGTTTACATAGTTCGATTTACACTGAAATTATAATACATCGATATAATGTTATGAAACTATAAAATCACAATTATTCCATTCTTCAAGAATAGCTATAATTGGTCTGTTTCATAACTTCAACGTAAATCAAGTCATATAAACATATAGTCTAAATGGTAATCTAAATATATATCCTGTGTCCAAAAATTACGTTTCATTTAAAATTTTCATTAACAACATTTAATAAACAGGACGACTAAAACTTATTGGAAATCATTCAGAATCATGATTTAACATTTGTCAAGATCAAGGTCATTGGGAGAGAGTATCCCTTATTCGATATTATCAAAAATTATTATTAATGTCTCTTTGTTGAAAAAAAATTGATTTTATTGGCCAAAAAATCTATTATTAAAAATCTATTATTAAAAATATTTAATGTTTTTAAAAATATTTTTCAAATAAAAAGTCTCATTAAATAGTAACAACTTTTTTATTAAATTATTATACATGCTTTTAGATTCTATAAAGTTGGAGAAATATAATTATACTTTATTTTAAAAAAAAGCACTTTATTTAAAAAAACTAGAATATTACTCTTCAAAAAAATTTTCTTAAGAATCATGGCCTAGAGAAGATAAAATGCTCATATGATTATTTTCGCGTCAAGACAATAAATTTGCAAATACCGTTGGAACTTCGTATTTTTAATAGCTAGAGAAGCTTGACATGTTTTTGCGATAAGAACGTAATCGCCGTCAGTTACTATTATAATTTTCATTCAATATTTACACGCTACCTGGAATCTCCCCAAAATCAAAAACCTGTGATATCTTTGTACATAAAATATCCTGATTCTTTTTCAAGAAAACAAATTAAGTATTATTATAAAAGATAAATATTATAACACTTTATTGTTATACTATTATATAAATATTAAAATATACAATGAAAGATTTGTTATACAATGTGTAATATTTTTTATGCACTTATAATAATTATTAACATTAATTATACTTTTAAAATAATTATTAAAAGTTTATATTTTTGTGTAAATTCTTAAATTTTAAATATTTAATATTCAAATACGTGTATTTATAATTATTATATATTTTTATTAAAGTATTTTTGGACTTTTATTAAAAATTCCAAGCACTTTTATATTTTGAATTTTGAGAATTCTAATGCTTGAAAAATTTAAATTAAAATGTATGATAAATTCAAAATTAAAAATTTTCGATGCTTTGAATGTATAATTTTTCTAGAAGTTTCTTCAACTCTGCCTTCTCAGCACTTTGACTGAAAACTTGACATTTTGACATTTCTAAATTAAGATAATCTTTAAAACAAAATACATTCAATTTTCATTATTTTCTTTTAGAGAATCTCAAGTTTAAATATTTGAATCTTTAAATAACGATAAATTGTTTAAATAATGATAAATCGGTACTGACATTCATTTTTTATAGATCACTACCAGTGTACAAACATACGTTTCATCAAAATGGGATTTACAAATGTAAATGCAAAAGTATTATCAAATCACATGATACGTGAGATGTTATAAATAAATCGTATTCTTATCGAAATGTAAATGCATTCATCTTGTTTCTTCCTCGTTAGAAAGCTCAAGATCTTGAATTCACGTAGGTCAGTCTGATTCTATCTGGACCGTAATATGCATCTTATATCCTGCACATCTTGAGAAAAAATGTTTTGCGCCAATAAGGATCCAAAGATTTCCAACAATAGGAAAATTACTGTTTGGCCACAATGGCTGACCGCCTTTGCAAGTAAGTATACAATTAATCAGCAAAATATTTTAATTAAAACTGCGTGAGCTTGTAACAAATAAAATTGTTTTAATAAAGCACAGCTGAATAATCTGCATCAAATTAATTCGAAATTAGATAGACATTAATATGCATACCTAATATATGTTTCATCTATCACTAGGTAAAAGCTATCATCTAATAACGAATTCGATCATTTTGCACCACTCTGCATGATGTTATATTATATGGAGTGTCCCATTGCTTTCCCTAGATAACTTACTCCTAAAAACTAAACCCAATAGGGTTTAGCAAAAATATTTCAGACAAATATACGATCTGTGAACAAGGATAAATAATAATAAAATATAACTATAACTAGAAGTTCCATACAAAGAATAAATTTCAAAAATTTGCAAATAAAGCCAATAGAAACTAATATTATATGAATATGTATATAATTTTTTAAAATAAATAGACTATATACTACATACTCGATATCACTTAAATACAATATCATATAATAAGGATAATAAGGATAATCAATCAAACGATCAAAAACGGAATTTTTATTAAAGAAGAATTAAAATGATATAATTGGTATTAAATAATTAAATTACAAAAATATAAACAGGACACAATGGTCGCAATACATTTTGTACTCAGTCTTCATCAGTTACATAAAATTCGGAATATAAATAGTTCGTGATTTGGAATTACATATCTTTCTGAAATCGGAAAGTTAAATAGGTTGGGATTATTGAAGTGCTTCGAAATACGAAATAAAAATTAATATATTTTGCGTCAAAAAACATTGCAACCAAAAAAATATTTTAAAATATATAAATCAGTTGCTAAAAGCATATATATTATATGTTTCTTTGTATTGTCATATTTTTTGTCGCAGCATATATTTTTGTTAATTTATATTAGTTAATTTTGTATAAAAATAAATCATACTTCATTTTTATTCAAATTGAATTTTATTTTTATGTTTAAACATATATGATTATGTATGCATATGTATGTAATGTATATTTTTTTGTATATATATATATATATATATATATATATATATATATATAT
>NW_012130067.1:10301365-10305553 GCF_000143395.1 Atta cephalotes | reverse complement strand
AATACCACTTGAGTTTTATTAAAATTAAGTAAATAATAAAAATAGTACATTGCATTTTACTTCTTAATCTGATACAATAAGAATAATATCACTTTTATAATTTGATACAATAAAAATAGTATTACTCGGTAATTTATTTACCTTAAACAAAATAATAAATAATACTTAATAAATTAAATTTTTGATAGGCGCAATGTATATGTGTATGGAGTTACCCTAAATATTTAAGAAAAAAAAGAATAAAGAGCTAGGGAAAATAAAGCGATTTAATTATTTGTCTAATATAAATCACAGAAAATCTTAGAAAATGTATTATATAAATGTATTATATAAATACGCTTAATTTATATAATTTTTGTAAAAGAAATATAAAACAGTTATTTTAATTATTTGTAAAAGTTTTATAAAATTAAAGTAACTGTTTTGTTGGTTCCACACTCTAAATTTTTGGGAGTGAAATTTCACTCCAAGAAAAGTGATAGTTGCGCCAGTTCTGGCGCAGAATTAATATTTTACTTCACTCAAGGAGTGAATTTCTTAAAAGATCAACTTTAATTATTATTAATATCTCGCTTCGTGAAGTAGAGTGACGCTTTTTTTACCAGATTTGTTCATTTTGTGTAAAAGTACATTAAATGAGATCTAATTTCATCAAAATTAAAGGGGGGAGCGAGGGGGATAAACATTTAGAATAAAATCACTAATTGTGGATAGCTCTTTAAGAAAAAATTCATATTTTTATTCAAAACAATATTGAACATTTAATAAAATATTTAATATTTATGAGTGTTCATATATTACATTATGGATGCTTTTATTTCATTATGGTTTTATATGTTTGAATTAAATAGAGTAATAACAATTATTCACAATTAAATCCTATGTATTAATTGCGGATCAATTCACCAAATTTATTCTTTTTGTTGACGTTACTATGTCCCAAGAATAAGAATAATAAAAATGATTTGCGCATTTATATCGTAATATATATAATATAATGAAATTATAATTGATGATCAACATCTAATTCTAGGATCTAATTGTGAATCATAATGTAATTTTAATATATTCAAATTTATTTAAATTAGTGACAATTATATTATGGAAATCAATGATAATTAAACTTATAATAAAAATTAATGAAATACGCACAAACTTACGGATTTAAAATAAAATAAAAACTATTCTTATTGAAAAAAATTGTACAGAAGAATCGTAATATATATATTGTATAATAATTCGCCTAAATTTTTTTATTACTAATAAAGAAAACTTTTTACAATTTCCTATCATAAAATGACTTACTTTTCAATTTTATAATACAGTTCTTTGTTCTTTCTAGCGTGAAAGGACAGGAGGTGATTTTCCTGCTAAGAGATTGCAGATTAAAAATTAGTTTATATTGGTTACGTATTTTATATTATTTCGCGAACTCCTAAATCAGCAACAAACTTTCATCATAAAATGATTTATTTTCCCACACTGGAACATAGTTCTCTCTTGTGTAAAAATTGCAAGGACTGACTTTCCTGCTAGAAAGTTGCAGTTAAAAAATTAAAGATTACATATTTTTGTATCAGATTTGCCAGAATCAAATTCATTAATTTTAGATATAGTGCTATTTTCAATGACTTACCCAAAACTAATCTACACTCAAAAAGTGAGTGTAGACTAATTTTGGAGTTATTTTAGAGATAAGGGATAGGCTCAAAAATCAAAAGAACATTGATTTAAAACCTCATAAAGAGCTCTTAATTCTGAATCTACGAGCGATTTCCTATTGTTAATTTTAAGAGGCTGAGTGATTAAGTAGATATCCACTCAGCCCCCTACTTTTAAATTAAGATTCTTGCTAATCGGAACAAGCTTAAAATTTTTTTTTGTGGAGTTTGAAAACTCATGAATTGCTCCCAATTCTGAGCTGTGCGTTCTTTTATTTTAGCGAGAGGAGTCAACTGAACAAAGATGATCAATGATGTGTCAATAACATGTAAATCGTCTGTAAATGCTATGTATATTTTAATATGACTACGGTCCCTTTAAAACAAATAAATCTTTTCGGGATGGCATCATTTGTAAGACAGATTTAACAAGTTTTTCAACATTTTTGCAATAAATTTATGCAATAAAGTATCGTTAATATAGTGATTAAACAATATTCGCGGACATATTTAATCTCTGACTGAGCATAATATTGATTTTTTTTTCTCTTCTTTCAGAGAGTGAAATTATTTACTCTCCGCAAAGATGGAAAATTGACTCTCGCTTGGAGATTCTTCGCTCTTTAAGAGTGAAAATTTCATTCCTACCAGAACACAACTACCATTTTTCAAGAATGAAATTTTACTTTTAGAAATTTAAAGTGTAATGTTATCCAAAAGTAAAGTGCAATTATCTAGTGCAAAGCTATTAATTTTCGAAGAAAAATATTATGTAAAAATCACTTTTTCATAAAAAAATATTGTTGCTTATTAATAAAAGTACGAACGTTTTTAATGATATCTTATTGTATTTCATAGTTACGCTGGAATCCATTGTTACTGGTCTGGCCAACGGTTGGGCTTCCCCATATTTAGCGCAATTAACATCAGCGGAAGCAGATGTTTCTTTGAAACTCACCGATATCGAGGCATCTTGGGTCGCATCCCTTTTAAGTCTTGGACGTGTAATTGGGGGGTTTATCGGCGCATTTTGTCAAGGTAAGAGACTCTATCATATTTTGCTAGAGAAACACATATATTCATCTTCTTAAGGAGAGAGCCTGGTTTAGGAGGCCGGAAAAAAGGTGATTTTTTGTAATTTTTTTTTTAAAAGAATAGTAATGAGAATTTAAAAAGAAGTAATTTTATCATTTTTAAATTTTTTGCATGTTATAATACTATTATTGAAGAATGTAATTAAATTTTGTTGTATAAAAATATTATTAATGGCAAAAAAATTGACATTTGAATTTGCGTCTTGTCGACATTATCATTTTGTGTACAATTTCTTTAATTTTTGCTGAAACAAAAATCAAGAAATATTTTTAAATCTTATACAATTTTATTCTAAATGAACTTAAAAAATTAAACAAAATGTATATAATTTAAAATTTTATATGATTTTATTATACTTTAAAAAAAAGTTACGATTTCTCTTTTGGTAACGTCTATTTTTTTTAGGCAAAAAAATTGTTAATGTTGTTTTTTTTAATTTCTTAGGTTTATTGAAGAAAATTAACATTATCTAACAAGCCTTATACATACAATTATCGATCATACAATTTATACATACAATTATCAAACATACAATTATTGATCAACTACTTTATTTGTAATTGTGTACACAAAATTAAAGAAAATGCCAAATGATTTCGAGAAAAAAGCGTTTAAAGTTTTCAGTGTAAAAATTTTTCAGTAAAAAAATTGTAGCTCTTGAATACAGTGCTACAGAAGCTAATCTTTTATTTCAGGAGCATATCCCTTTTGTTTCCTCATTAAATTCATTCCAAGCAATTTGGGCCAGCCTATGAGTTGCTGAAAGCTTTCTCTACCGAATCATTGGCGCTCCTACCTGGAAGTTCACTGTGCATCATTTAGGCCCAGTATTAATTTCATTCCGGCCCAGTATTAATTTCTAATTTCATTAATGATTTTTAAAACATCCTTTGCTGAAAATGCCATCGATAAAAGCGGTGATTTCGAAAATTTTTCAATGTAATTGAAGTGTTTTGGCGCCAGTTCCAGACGGTCGAGTTAAAACGTTCATTCATGTTCTGGATATGTTCACTCAGACATCGTTAACAAATCGTTTAATTGACAGATCGGTGTAAATAAGAATCAAATGCTTCTCAATATCTCAATAATCGTCGCGCTCCCGTTATAAACACTGAATTTACTGAAAAATTTCTTCCAAAATTTGAGTAACATATTCTCGAAAAGTATTGTCGTTTTATGAAAAAAATTTTTGTTTACCCTGTCAACCAGGCCTTCCCTTAAAATACATCGAGCATAAATTTAAAAGGATTTATCGAGATAAATTTTCTTCAAATCAAATTCATTGTTTAAATTCTTTCTATTATAGATGTATCTCAACATAGATTAACTGTGTCAGAATTACCAAACATTCTGTATACATAATACATATTTATAAATCATAAATTATAATATGTCAATTCAAACTATATATATAGTAATATATATATATATA